>NW_027187378.1:23748693-23761951 GCF_028583685.1 Petaurus breviceps papuanus | reverse complement strand
AGAGACAGAGAGAGAGACAGAGACAGAGAGAGAGAGAGACAGAGAGACAGAGACAGACAGAGACAGAGAGAGGATTTTGGCAAGGAGGAGAGAAAAGAGCTGCATCATTCTCTGAGCCTAGGGCAAAGGAGGAGAGCATTGTTGAAGCCAGGGAGAGGTTTTCATTGTTGAAGCCTGGGAGTTCATGACAGGTGTTTTAATCTTCTCAGTATGTAGCATGCTTTTCCTCCGCTCTCTTCCTTCAGCCATTCTGGCTGACTCCAAGTGAACTTTGCATGCTGGCTTTTGTCAGTATATTATTCGTATTCTGATTGTTTGCAAAGCTGTAAGAATTGATTTCTGACTGTTGGCCTCTTGGACTGAAGCCTCCAGGTGACAAGTAAGAACATACTCAGGTGTGGAGGATGGAAAGCCCTTCCCTACAGTCAGCAAAATGGCAGTGGGACCCTCAATTAGCCAGGCTTAGTATACTAAGACCCATGACTGTCTTTGCCTTTCTGGTGTCTTCACTTTCTTTGGTATTGACCTCGTGAACATTGAAAGGTTGGAAGAAATCACAGCATTGGCATCCCATACTGGCAAATGTTAGCAGTGGTATTCCTTAGAGCTACAGTGGCTAATGGCAGTGGAAATCACCGTCAGTTCCTCTAGTGCCAGGAGAGAAGTCACTTGAAAGAAAATCAAGATCAACTACGTTATTGAACAATGTCTAATTACAGAGGTTAACTGTGAAATGGCTAATGAGCAGTGGCAAATTGTGACAAACTGTGCTATGCCTCGATGAGGCTTATCTAACAGCCTTCTAGCAGATTGCAATAATGGTAATAATAAAGTAAGTCACTAAATTCTGTTCTAATCATCCTGTAATACAGACTATGATTCTTTTATGCTTATTATTCCTTTGGCTGTGTGTGGATAAAGAATTTGTTCCAGATATGATTTATTTTGTACATTGAATAGCTTTTTATTTCCTCCCTTTCTGGGAACCTGTTAGATTTTCAAATCTTATTATTATTTTAATTATATAATTAGCAAACTTCTAGAGTGATGAGCCAATAGTGTAAGAACTGAGAATCCTACTTTTCCCTTGAGAAGACTGAGTTCCTCTGGCAACAGTCCTGATATACAACTACACGACTGGGTTAGAGAACAGAGACTTCAGGTCACCAGCCCTCTGAGAGCCATCTGATCAGTTGCTTCTAGTCATTGTTATATTAGTAAATCAAGAAGACAGAGTATCATCTGAAAGGGGTATTTGAGGATGGGGTTGGGGTTGGAGGAGAGAGGAGGAGGTTCATAATAGCCACAGAGTGGATAATGGAGAAGCAATGAGGAAAGAATGAAAAGCCTGCCATGTAGCCAGGAAGGCCCAATTAAGATTGTTGTTGTTGATGAGTCATTTTTCAGTCTGCCCAACTCTTCATGGGGGTTTTCTTGGCAAAGATACTAGAGTGGTTTGCCATTTCCTTCTCCAGCTCATTTTATAGATGAGGAACAGGGTTAAGTGATTTGCCCAGGGTCACACAGCTAGTAAGTGTCTGAGGCTGGATTTAAGCTCACAAAGAGGAATCTTCCTGATTCCTGGGTCACCGAGCTACCCCCTAATTAAGATTAGAGAACATGAACTTGTAGAGGGTCAGAGGTAAGTGGCTTCATGACTTCCTTCATCAGCAGTCAGCAGTTTAGGAGGGGGCATGGCAAAGACAGTGGTGGTGACTTAGAGTTGAGGATGGGCGGGGTATAACAGAAGGACAAGAGGACCAAGGACTCAAAAGTGGAAGACAATACATAGATGAATGGGTGAGCCATGTGATTGAGGCAATGAAGAGAGGAAAATGAGGTTAGAAGAAGGGGGATGGTTGGAGGGAAAGGAAATCATGGTGAAGAAATGCAGGTTTAGGAGGAATAAGACAAGAACTCAGGCGATTGTGATCAGAGAGAGGAATTTTAAACTTCAAGATCTTGATGGTATAACAGTTTAAGATAGTACAAAAAGATTTCTATTTTTAAAAGATCAACCTTGAGACTCTAAAGGAGTATTGACTGTTTTATAGTCAATTAATTGTGCATTATGCATTATTAAGAATGTTTAAGGATTTATTATAGACCAGGCATTGTTAATCTGGGGCCTAAAACTTATTTTTCCAAAATATTTTTCCCAACTTTATTTCAAAATAAGTGGTTTCCTTTATAGTCTTGGGTATTTTGTTTCATGTATTTAAAACATTCTCCTGATAAGGGGTCCATAGCCTTCAATGGGCTCCCAAAGAGGTCTAGGACACAAAAAAGTTTAAGAACCTTCATTAAGGACCAATGCCACAGATATCTATTTAGTTATTTTCCCTTAGATTTTACCATGACTGAACTCATACATTATATACAGTCAATATAAACAGCACAGTGGGAATGTTTAGTACGTGTCTTTGTCTGCCACTACAAATTTTTCTCTCAGGAGAACCCCTTGGACAGTCTGTAGAATCTCAAGAATTCCATGGCTCTGTTTGGAAAACACTGTTTGAATCCAACTCTAATGAGGACTCTCCTTTAGGCAAATCATCAACCCCGCTAAATTTGTCTAGCTGTAAAATGGAACGTATAGATTTATGAATGTCAAACTCACTAGGACACTTTTGCACTAGGTTACTTAGATGCTGGGGTCTTAGTTTTCAATCTGGAAGGGACCTTCAAGCTTGAGTCCCAGATTTATATTGATACTTATTGATGTATTTTCTAGGTCCTCAGATTGCAACCTGCCCATCTTGTGTGACTCTTATCCACGCCCCTCAAAAGTTGTTCTTGGGGGATCCACCCAGTGTTCTTTGGATGCTTTCCTTGAGTTCTCTCGACATTATACAGGTCCCAGAGGAGCACAGGGACATTTCATCAGCCCTCCCTCACTCTTGATAAGGCACATTCCCAATCTTATTTCCAGCTATGTATCATTCTGATGACATCTTTTCTATCACTTTTCCTGTATAATTCTTTATTATCAGGGTTGCTGTCTTACTCATACCTGCCATACACTCCTCCATAGCCCTTTGGTTGATGCTCAGATTCTTTAGAAACTGTGGTAGCCCATGCCATTCGCCACCCCAAGATTCTGGAAAGAGAAAAGAAGTTCTTAGATAAAAATGACCAAAATCAGTTTTGGAATCTAGATAGATTAAACTAGGGGTGATTAAACCTGTGGTCCTGAGGTCACATGTAGCCAACCCTGAATTTGACTGAATTCAGTCAAAAGGTCACACTTAAGGATCTAGAAGGCCACAGGTTCCCCACCCCTGGATTAGACTAATTCAATACGAAATCTGGGTCTTAATCCAGCAGTCATGAGTGTTGCATTCAAAGAAGTTGATTCTCAACTTCTTACCTACTTGGGCTGTCCTGTCCTTGCCCATAAAGGAGTAGAAAGGATCTTGGGGGTTTAGTGATGATTAATGACAGTTAACAAAGTCAAGCCAGGAACCTGAGGGAGGGCATGATTGGAATATGGTCTGGTCAGAGGAGCACAGTGCCTACAGCAGGGATCAAAGACAGCAGCCAGCAGCCAGATCAAAGGCAGGAATGCACAAGGAAACAGACCAAGGAAAAAGGGTTGTGTTTGGGGAGCAACCAAGGGTGGGGGCAATTCAGCACCGAGCTGCCAGGAAAACAAGAGAGAGGATGGAAAGGGGCTTCAGATTCTAACAATGTGCTTCACACAGACAACCAGCTGCAGGCAGTGTGGTCATTTGGTCATTCCATGGCTCACCTTTTCAAGACTACACACCAGCTACTGTATGACATTAATGCCTCTAAATAGTCCTCCTTATAATACCAGACAACCCAGAACAAGACCATGAACATTATTAGGAACACGTAGCCCCAAATTATCCTGGACATATCTACCTTAACAATATGGAAGGGCAAGCATTCTTATGGATCCCTTCTTAGAATAAGGCTTTTAAATGCATAAAATAAGACACATAGGATTACAAAGGCAACCAATTTGACTGAAATTCATCATTTATCAAGAAATTTATAAAAAACAAGTTCATAGACCCCAGGTCAAGATTCCCATGTGTAAGCTCTTCAAATAGTAAAGAGCTCTTCTGGTTATGGGGTGGGGGCATGGGGGTTAGTATTAGGACACTGGAGACCAGAAATACAAAGCACCTCCCTCCCTTTCCTGCTTTCTGGGCAATCTGGTCCCAGCCAGTGTTTCTACTTGCTTGCCACTGCCCTTTATACAAACTCTCCATTCTAGTTTGACTAGTCTACTTACCATCTCCCAAACACATACCCCATGTGCATTCTTGCTGTGGGTAATGCCTAAAAGATGGAGGGCTGGGCAGAGCCTGAGCTATGGAGCCAGGTGAACTGTTCAAGGTCAGGGTAACTACTGTACGTGAGAGTCACACAAAGGGTCACAGTCTCTCAGGGATCAGGGACCAGGAAATGCTCACAAACCAGAAGCAGCTTTAATTTGAAAGGGCCTAAGCCCTTCCCTGCCTCTGAAAATTTTAAAACACATGTAAATAAGATAGAATTTTTAAAAAATGGATACTACTTTATAGTGGTATCTACTTTGCAAACATGTATAAATATTGGTGACATACACTATCGCATATTGAATGACTCCAGTACTCTAACAGTAAAAAAACAACAACACACATTTCTGGAGGGATGAGAGACACTGTGACTGGGGCAGACACAGATCCAGGAGAGTAAGCTCTGACTAGGGCACTGATGCTAGCCTGCCTTGAAAACACTAATCCTTTATGTTAGAAACATGAGTAGTCAATGTCATAAAATTTCCATTCTAACCTATAGCTTAGAAGTACTTGTGTTTTGGGAGTCCTCTCTTCACCTTACTTTTGAAAGAACTCCTGACTCTAGGATGTCAGAGACAGAGATGGAGAGAGTTGGGAGAGAAGAAAACAGAATCAACATTAAAGTGCAAATTTTCTGTTTTCTGCTTGGGTTTTTGAAAGGAGTTGGGTGTGGTCCAGTTAATTAATAGAATCTTTTTGGAGCACAATCTTGTAGAAAAGTTGGTAATATGTCCTGTTATAAAAAAACAAAAACAAAAGCCCCTCAATTAAACAAAATAGCTTTCTATTCAAAGCAATATTTGAAATTGCAAAAAACAAACAAAATTGGAAGTAGCCTTGTTTTCAACCTAAGCCACAACTAGGGTATGCCAGTTGGGGCTTTTCCCTAGGGCACTAAATTTACAGGGTAATGATGGTGGGTTCAGGGACTTTCTCTCCTTCCCCATCTTGTTGCTCTCCTTTTCTCCCAAGCAATTTGACCTTCAAAGCAGTAGTCTCATACAAAAGTCCCAGGGTCTGTCTCCATAATAATAAGGAGCAGTATCTTGACCCTCATCTCCAAATAAGGATATGCTTCATGCCTCTTGCTTCATGGTGTGGATTATGCTGCTTGCTCTGGGCACAAAAATTTCCAGTTACAATCTTTAGCTCTCTGATTTTCCCACTGTAGGGAAAAATTACATAAGGTAAGGGTATTGGTTCATGTCTAGCATCTCCCCAAAGGGAGCAGGGAGGGGAAGAGAAAGATCTATAGTCACACTACCCTGAACATACCTGATCTCATCTGATCTCAGAAACTAAGCAGGGTTGGGCCTGGTTAGTCTTTGCATAGGAGGTCAGCGCTTTGCCCCTAGGTGGCAGCATGAAGAGAGGGATGGACCTGACATCAGGAAGACCTGAATTCAAATCCTTCTTCAGATACTTAGTTGTCTGGCCCTGAGCAAGTCACTTAACCTCTTTATGTCTCAGTTTCCTCATCTGTTAAATGAGAGTATTGAACTCAAAGGACCTTCCAGCTCTAAATCTGTGATCTTCTAAGGTACTTGATGCACAACATGAATCAGGTATGTGACAGGTATTTATTTCCTACACACAAAGGAAATACTAAATATGAAACACTAAGAAGTGCACATTTGACACAAAAATTAAACAAAACAGCAGTCTAACAATTGTCGTAGTTTGTCCAGAGGTTAGTATGTATAACCATCGAAATATAGTTTGCAGGACTATTGACTAAGCATTTTATATTTAGCTCAGTTTTACATTGTTTCCCTCAAAGTCCATGGCTTACAGCTCATCAGACCAGAGGTTGAGAGAACTTCTTTCCCTATTGGTGGCATCTTTGTCAATACAGTAACTTCCTACTTCCAATCAGCTCCACATACCGGTCTCAGGAACTCACAAGGTCACTGGTGTAGATCCGGAGAACAGTGTTTGATTACCTGCTAAGGCAAGGAAACACAAAACAAAAATGGCAGCCAATGGCCCAACACAATATTGCCTAGTTAAGTCCCTCTGTTGTAGATGCCATGTGGGAGTAGCAGCAACAAGTCCTTCACGTTTCATCAGAAATGTCCCAAGCAACTTACTGTGTCCTTATAGAACCATTCTACTCATGGTCTCTGGAAATGTTCTCCAACCTACCCCCTACTATACGTGGTTTATGTTTCCTATCAACTCTCTCTCTGGGTTTCAGTTTCTATAAATTGAAGGTATTGGACTAGATCTTCTAAAACAGGGACACGCTACTCCTAAGAAATCTCCAGGAGTCCTAGGTACCTGCAGCTTAGAAGTTGCCCCTCGAACGTCTGCTTGTCCTTATTACTTATCTCTAAGCTTTAATGACATTACTGATCTAATTAATTAGGCACTGAATCCCTCTTCTCCTCTTAGCACTTTTCTTGCTTTAGTACCCAAACTCCAAGGGTACTAAAGGTAACTTGTGAAGTCTTCCTCAGAGCAGAGAGGGGATGGCTTCCACCAGTCCCCCCAAGACAGAGAGCATCCTAAAAGCTCCAGATAACGAGAAAAGGAGGACAAGACCTGGTAGGCATTTCCTTCCTAAATGAGCATTTCATACAGCACCTAGTCCACAAAAGCTGAGTCTATAGTAAAAATATAGTAGCTTGTAACCAAGTTGGCCAGGATCCTTGGTTCTCCAGTATAGAACTTCTCCTATTGCCACCATGACCCAACTGCTCTAGCATAATTCAGTTTCTGAAAGTTGTAACCTGACAGGGATCCCCAGTAAAGCCATATTATCCTACATGACTGAGGGGCCACTCAAACACACACAAAAGCATGAAGCTCTCAAAATGTAGCTTGGATGGAATCTTATGCTGCCGCACTCAGAGGATTCTGGGCTCTCTCATCTTAGAAGTTCTGCCCTGAAGGAAACCTGGATTGGGGATTGGGGCTGGTTGGATAGCAGAGGATTATGCCAAAGTCTGACGAAGGAGAATCTGAGGAGCATTAGAAGCCATTGCCGAGGAGGTCTACAAAGCAGGGAAGACCACCAGAGAGGGAATAATTTGTGGGGCAGGAAATAGGAGACAAAGTGGAATATCTGGCACTGGGGACTCATAGCAGTTTCAGGATACAGACATGGATATCCAAAGTGATGGTCATTCTTATAGTCAGTCTCTAGGCACCCAAGTGGCATAGTACATAGAGAGCTGGATTTAGGGTTAGAGAGACCTGAGTTCAAATCCAGCTTCTGATATTTACTAACTACATGACCATGTGCAAGTCATTTAAACCTGTTTGTCTCAGTTTCTTCAACTATAAAATAGGGATAATGATAGAACCTATCTTACAAAGTTATTGTGAGGATCAAATAAGATAATATTTATAAGAAGCACTTAACACAGTGCCTAGAACAAGTATTATTCTTGCCCCTCAGAGCCTACACAGCACCTGCTTTGCAGTGAGCCCCAAACATTAGCCATCCTATGTATCATGTAAGTCATGGTCATGTTTCATAGAGTCATAGATTGTTAGAGCTAGAATAGATGTTAGTCTAATCCCTTCATTTTACAGATTGGGAAACAAAGTCACCAAACACTCAAGGGACTTATCCAAGGTCACAAAGTGAGTATGTATTATAGGCAGTGCTAGAACTAAAGAGACAGTGTGGCATGGGGCTGGTCATCTGGTCAAGAAATTTGTTTTGAAATTTGTCTGACATTTATTTATTCATTCATTCATTTACTTATTTATTTATTTATTCATCCATCCATCCATCCATCCATCCATCCATTCATTCATTCCTTTATTTATAGCAATTGGGATTAAGTAACTTGCTCAAGGTTACACAGCCAGTTATTTTGTGTGGGTGTTAAGTATCTGAGGCCAGAACTGATCCCGGGTCTCCCGACTCTGAGGCCGGCGCTCTTAATCACTGCGCTTGTCTGACATTTATTGTCTCTGTGACCATGAGCAAATCACTTAAACCCACAAAGTATTCGTTTTGTCATCAATAAAGTGCCTATGATAATACTCCTACTACTGATATCAGGGTATTATTTGGGGGAAAGTATTTTGCAAACTTCAAAGGACTAAATAAATGCAAGTCATCATTTGATCCCAAGTCTCCTGACATGTAGCTCAGTGCTTCTTATATGTATGCCCAAAGTCAAGGAAATATGATGACAGGAATGTATTATAATGCAAAGACCATGGAGTTTGGCATTTCAGAGTCTGGGTTTCAATCTCTACTCTGTTCTTGCTAGCTCTAAGTCTGTATAAAATAGGGATATTAATGTTTACATTTCCTACCTCTCAGGGTTGTTGTAAGCAGTGGTGCCAAACTCAAATAGAAACTGGAAATCCCTCCTTACATGCTGCATATTGACTTAGAAAATCACATATTAACATTACCTGTGTTCTATTGTATGTTTATCTATTTTGTCAAATGTTTCCCAAACACATTTTAATATGACTCAGGGGCACTTGCTGCCATGTTTGACAACTCTGGTTGTGAGGAATGCACCTTCTAAGCTGTTATTTTTGTGTCCAGTTTTCCCTTTGGATGATGACATTCCTTGGAAGTGTTATTTCTTGTTTGTATCAATGTTTCTTCTCAAATAGAGCAGACTGTTGATGTCTTCTCCAATTTCCATCAACATCATCATCACTATCAGTAAGCATTCACTGAGGACCTACTACGTGCAAAACCCAATGGGAGGGAGAACACTCCAGAGTAGAAAGTCCTGAAGTTGGGTCCATGGGAAGAGATCACCCATATCGACAGGTTAAACCCAGGTAGAAAAGAAGGGAAAAGAGAGAAAGGTCCGTAAATCCCACCCAAGTACAGTTGAGGCTCTGTAAGGACATTGGGAAGAACAAGAGTGTTATATTCAGGAAGGGAGTTTAGAGAAGCCTTGGTTCAGAAAAACTATGAACTCCCTACTCTCACCTGGTATGGGCATGGTAACAGAAAATATGGAAATTTTTCTTATTCTCTCAATGAGCACCCTCAAAGTGCTTTAAAGATATGAAGACCATATTGATCTCCTCACCTCAAATCCCTTCCCCTTCTAGCTCATACTCAGCTGCCAAAGTGATGTTTTTAAAAAAGCACAGGTCTGACTATATCACCTCCCTACTCAAGAAACTCCAGTGCTCCCTATTCTCTTTAACAATAGTAACAACTAGCATTTATATAGTAGATTTTTTAGATTTGCAAAATTCTCTACATGTGTTATCTCAAATGATCTTCAGAACAACCCTGTGAGGTGGGTTCTGTTACATCCCCATTGTACAGGTGAGGAAATTGCATTTGAAGGAAGTCAAGTGACTTTCCCAGAGTCACAGGTGGAATTTGAAGTCATGTCTTCTTATCTCCAAATTTAGGTCTTTATCCATTGTATCAACTACCTACTCTAGGATAGCATGTAAATGCTTCTGTTGATGTTTCAAGCTCTTTGCAATCTTACTTTCCAGCCTCATTATATATGAATCTTCTCCCTGAATGATTTAGTCTGGTGAAACTGGTCTTCTTGCTGTTCTTCATGCTTGACACTCCATCTCTAATCTCCTAATGCCTTTACACTGACTGTGGAGGCACCTTCTCCTCAACCCTGGTGTTATAGAATCTCACTACTTCCTCCAAGACACAGATCATTGGGGCAGCTAGATAGAGCTCTGGGCCTGGAGTCAGGAAGACCTGAGTTCAAATTTTACCTCTGACCCTTACTAGCTGTGTGATCCTGATGAAGTCACTTAACCTCTGCCCGCCTCAGTTTCCTCAACTGTAAAATGGGGGTCACCATAACACCTACCTCCTAGTACTGTTATGTAGATCAAATGCACAGTACTTGGGTCATAGTAAGAGCTATATAAATGTTAGCTATTATAGATCTATCACATGAAACTTTTCTTGATTCTGCCTGTTAATGACCTCTCTCCCTAATCTAACTTGCATTATTATTTTGCATTTATTCTGTATTGTATCTCCATTGTCTAACACAGTGCTTGGCACAAAGTAATCACTTAATAAAACTTGGATACTGATTTACATATATATGTAAAAATATACATATTCATGTACACACATATGTTTTCATGCTTATCCAATTAACGTAATTGTAGAAGGTCCAGATAGTTCTGCTGAATCAAAGTGTCAATTAAGTGTGAACATATCTTTAATCAATTTGAGAAGGATAAAGACTTTGATCACTAGATAAAGACAGATGATGATGCAGAGGGAATATTTTGTGATTGGCTGAAAAAAATCAGAAATACCTTTGAACATGTGTATGAAACAGCAAACTGTTTCAGAATCATGCAGTCCAGAGGCAGACCAGTCCAAAAGGTGGGAGAGCTCCAGCTAAGCCCCTGAGAAGGAGTCACCTGAGAAGGAGAGAATTTCTCTTTCTCCATCCCTCCTCTCCCAAACTGTCCCTGGGTGACCACAGGAGTCTGGGAGATCCAGAGTTCTAGTAGCCTTCTGAGTGTTAGTGGCCAAAGACAGATGAAGAAATTGCAGACAGATTGGAAAGACAATTGTCTGAGTATAGGGACATCTTCGGACCTCGTGGGCACTTCCGACAGATACAAGTGCCAACTGTACAAAGGCATTGACTTTTGGAGCCCAACAAAGAGCTACTCCTAAGGGGGAATTTCATGAGGACTCTACAAAGGGACAGAAGGACTTTCAAGAACCAGGAGCAGTTAGTTATCCCCTTTACCACACGAGTTCTCTTTATGTGTGCCTCGCTGCCATTTATCAAACATTTGAGCCCATTCTCCCCAAGAACCTTGGGTGTGCAAGGGGAAAGTACCTTCCCAGTTTGGGGGGAATGTTTTGTGTCAACTGTTCTTACTATATCACCTAAGTAAATGCATCTTGCTAGAAACTAATTGAGTCTACTGACTGATAATCCATAGGAAGCACACCAGTAGGAACCCATGTGCAACAGTACTAGAAACCTGTGGGGAAGTACAGGATGTACTCTGGAGGATAGGATGTCTTTTTTCTGTATCCCATATGGATGCCTCTATCTTAGATGATCTGGTCATGTGCAAAGCCCCATTACATGTATATCTGAGACAGATGGACAAGGAACTAGTCCTAGAGTTGAAAAGGAGGATGAGAATTGGCCAAATGGCCTGAGGGAAATTGCAAAGCATTTTTACTGACTCCAAAGCTCCCATAAAAGCAAAGATCCATCGTATCAATACACATATTTTCTTGATGTTGCTGTTTGGCAGTGAGACCTATAAATCATTGTCTCAAAAGAGGGAAATAGAAAGGGGCATAGTGGATCTTAGCAACCTGAAACACATGAGAAATTCTTAAGAATGGGAGTAAAGAATATCATCAAAGAATTATGTAACCAAAAGAGAGGATGGACAGGGCGCGTCGCTAGAGTGAAGGAGGACAGGCAGATGGTCACTGTAGGTGGATCCCCTTGTGGTAATTTTTTGGGAAGAAATAGATGAGAGTTACACAGGAAAGGCAGACATGGATGGATTGCAATCTGCATTGCTGGAGAGAACTTCTTATGAGATCACAGATCTATTTGAGGATATTTTATATACTAATTTGTATATATCTTCTTTCCCAATGGAATAAAAGAATGAAAGAGGGAATAGACTTTCAGATTTGCTGCCCAGAGCTTAATGCATAATAGGTATTTAATAAATGCTTATTGATGAAGATTCCAAGTTCTTTGGTGCCTAGGTTAGGTTTTTGGATCTCTCCTAGTACCTAGCAAACAGTAGCAAAAAATTATCTTCACTGCTAGTAAACACTCAATATATATATTTGCTGATCATTAGTCATATCAATCATTTACACTTCAGTATAAATTTGCTTTCTATGAAGTCAATATGCTAATTCTCCCAGAGATATTTGCATTTCAAACTTTCTCTTGTTTCTAAAATAAAATTTTTGTCCATCCTCCCTTCTTTAGAAGAATCTGAAGCATCTAGGAGGAGGTGAATGAGGAAGATAGAAGCAGCCCAGCATATGCTCAGTAACAATTTAGGCTGGGTCAGATCTGCTAGCATTTCAACTTGGGGCTCCATGAAGTCTAGTTTTCAGAAAGACCTGGCCTAGTTCAGCAGTGAAAACACAGGAAGGTGTGTCCTTGAGCTAAGGAATCCATCCTTCTTGGGTATGTGTGACTGGGACTGAGGCCAGAGGCTCCTTGTCACAATGGATCAGGCAGCTTCCTGAGACAGGTGTACAGTTCCCTTATCTCATCAGTCCTAACTGAGAACCTGAGAGGTATTTTTATCCCCATCTCACATTGGGGCAAACTGAGGGTTAGGGGGTTAACCCAAGGCTAGAGCAACAAAGGGTGTGGAGAGAGGGGGAGGAGGGCCCTTGCTCTGCCACCCAGCCTTGCACTTTAAAGAGTACAATACATGGCCTCTCTCGTGATAAGGCATAATTATAAATCATTCAATGGCCTTCATTCTAACAGGTGAACTGGGGAAGGAGCTGCAATGAAATTTGAAAACCCAGGTTCCCCTGCTAAAAACTCTTTAAAATTCAGCATAGATTAAAAATCCCTTTGAAATTATGAGGTTGAGTTTCTTGGGTAGCTGCTATATACATATAACATAATTATATATACATATCATATTATATATGTACATATTACATTATGTGGAACATCAGGGCTGGAAGTGACTTTGGTGATCACCTATATGGTTCAAACCTGGCTCCACAATGACCCCTCCTTATGGATGTGGAAACTGAGGCCCCCAAGAGGGAAGTAAAACAACAATTCCCTTTGATCTTCTATGGTACTTCTCAGTTGTTTTTCTCCAGATTTGCTTCTCCTTTCTTTTTCTTTTTTTCTCTTTCTTTCCTTCCTTCCTTCCTCCCTCCCTCCCTCCTTCCCTCTCTCTCTTTCCCTCTTTTCTTCCTTCCTTCCTTTCTTCCCTTCCTTCCTTCCTTCCTTCCTTCCTTCCTTCCTTCCTTCCTTCCT
>NW_027187378.1:23723063-23748593 GCF_028583685.1 Petaurus breviceps papuanus | reverse complement strand
CTTTCTTTCTTTCTTTCTTTCTTTCTTTCTTTCTTTCTTTCTTTCTTTCTTTCTTTCTTTCTTTCTTTCTTTCTTTCTTTCTCTCACATGAAGCAACTGGACTTTCATAAACAATGAATAGTCATATCTTCCAGCCAATCCAAAAGCAATGAAACAGGAAAATGGAGACAGTTGGGTTTCTTATCTGTCTTGGTTCCCAGGTCCTGAACCCCAAATAAACATGTTCACAAACTCATTGATGGCATTTATTCACTAATAGTAGATCAGTCAACAAACATTTAGGCACCTATTATGTGCCAGATGGTTTGATAAGCGCTGGGGATACAAAGAAAGGCAAATATAGTCTCAGATCTCCAGGAATTGGGTGTATGCGGGTAGAAAAGTTGTCATTTGTGTGGGTGCTACACATGCATGTGTATGTGTATGTGTTTTAATGTTTCTTTATGAGACAGTATATAGAGTACTTGCCTTGGAGTCAGTAAGACCCAGTTATTTGCATTTTAAGTCTTATATAAGTTCTATCTCTGATGAATACTGGGCAAAAGATCATGGTCAAATCACTCAGCCTCTCAGTGACCCAAGAAACTTTTTAACCCTCTAGATAGAGAAAAGGTGCTTATCTGTCTCAGTGGAAGGAGTTTCCACACTGGAAGATCCCGACACCAGTGAAATAACAGGTAGGGCTCCTCTCCCCTCCCCCATATACTATATATGTGCATGTGTGTATGCTTAGAGTATATATGTATGTGTATTGTATATACATATGTGTGCATATAATGGTTAGGAGGCAGTATAGTATATAATGGTTAATAAAATGGTTTAGAGGCAGGGTAGTATAAGTAATACAGTTACAGGATTTGGGTTGTTGGTGTCCTAGGTTTAGACCCTGTTTTCGACCTTTACCAGCTTGTGAACATGGTCAAGTCAATAACTCTGAGCTTCAGGAAGCTCTCTAAGACCATATATATGGTATAAAAGCATTGCAACGTATGGGAATGTGAACTCCTGGCCATATAGGATGATGTCTTCTTAAAGGCCACATTCTGGTTTTTGATCAGTGGGGGAGGAGGAACATTATAAAGCAGATACAGCATTTTAAAACTTGTCAAGGTCTTTATATTTGCTATCTCTATAAGAAGTGGGATTTGGGTGTGGGGGTACTCTGGCCAACAGGGACCCTGTTCCTAGACCATCAGAGATCTGCTCTGACTGGTACCAACCCAAATGGCTGCTTGGGGAACCTGCTTCTGGGAATATGTAATGGAGAGCCCTAACTTCCACTTCAGACCACGCTTGGGATTTCTGTGACTATTTCCTTGCTGTTTACCTCATGGGAAAGAAAACCCTTTTAATTGTTTGCTAATCAAATGGACATACAAAATGACATGAACAGGACAAATTTGGCTCTCTTTCTTCTTGACAATTGAGGAAAGACCTACCCCAAACTTCTGAGTAGGGAATGGGACCTCCCCACCAGGGCCCCTCTATGGCCTTTCAGACACAATGCTGTTGGTTTTCTATCTCTGCTCTGTTTCATTCTTTTCTACTCTTCGGTAAATGGGTATAAGAAACAGAACAGACCAAGCTATGACTTCTATTGGCTTTTCCAACCTTTCAAAGATCACAGAGTCAAAGCATAGCCTAGTCTGTTCCATGTCTGATAGATGATGGGTTTTGTCCATTGAAGTCTTCTAGGATCCAGCACCTTCCTCCCCACCCCAATCCCCAAATGATTTTTCTGTCCTCTGTTCTTAGAATATTCTTCCTCCTGACATCTTCTTCTCAGAACCCCTAGTTCATTTCAAGGCTTAGCCCAAGTGCCTTCTCCTACAGGGGGGCCTTTCTCAGTTGGTAGTGTTTGCTCCCTCCTGAAATTACTTTATACGAATTTGATATTTGTTTATGTACATATTATACACTCCCTTCTTTCCCTTCCCTCATGTCTGCTGCTTGAGGCAAGGGCAGTTTGGTTATTGTCTTAGTAGCCTAGTATAATGCCTGGCATATTTGTTGTGTAAGTCATTTTAGTCACTTATGACTCTTCATGACCCTATTTGGGGTTTTCTTGGCAAAGATACTGGAGTGGTTTGCCATTTCATACTCCAGCTCATTTTATAGATGAGGAAACTGAGGCAAACAAGGTTAAGTGACTTGCCCAAGGTCACACAGCTAAGTGTCTGAGGTCAGGTTTGAACTCAGGAAGATGAATCTTCCTGACTCCAGACCTGGCACTCTATCTACTGCATTACCTAGCTGCCTGAACACAGCAGGTACTTAATAAATCACTTTTTAATGGACTTGAGCTAATCTTATATACGGTAAGTCTTATCACCCAAAATAGATCCTAAGCTCATAGAAGGCAGGTAATATGTCTAATTTATTGTTGTCAGTATATAGTGTCATGGAAAGGGTGCTGGACTAGCCATTCAGTCAACAAGCATTTATTAAACACTTACTGTGTGCCAAGTATCATTAGGGGTTGGAGGAACAAAGGAAGGCAAAGAGGGTCCCTGCCCTTTGGAAACTTAAATTCTAAGGAGAGAGACAACATGGAAATGATTTGGAAGGCAATCTAAGACTGAAAGGCATTGTCAGACAGAGGAACTCTTGGCCAAAGGGAGAATTTGAACTGAGTCTTCAAGGACGCCAGGGACGCTAAAAGAGGGAAGTGAAAGAAGGGGATTGCAGATGTGCAGGGCAGCCAGTACAAAGGCAAGGAGACAGGATGGGGACAGAATGCCATGTTTAATGAGCTGTAAGTAGATCACTGAGTCTGCATCACTGAGTGCATGGAGAGGAGCAGAATGTCATAAGTCTGCAAAGGCAGCAGGAGACCTTGTGATGAAGATACCAAACAGAAGAGTTTACATCTGACCTCTGAGGTCACAGGGAACCATGGGAGCTCACTGGGCAGGGGAGTGAATGGGTAAGAACTAGGCTTTAGAAAACACTTAGTAGTTGCGTGACGTTGGGCAACCTCTCGGGCCTCAGTTTCCTCATTTGTAAAGTGAAGGGGGTGGGACTAGATGCTCCCTAAGCTTCCTTCTAGCTCTGAATCTGCAATCCTATGATCTCATATACCTGCCTTGGACCCTTCTTCTCCAGCTCTTCCCCAAGAAAAGTTTATTGGTGGGCCAGTAGTTTTTTTCATATCACGCAGTTCTTCACCTGTGCCCAGTCACAGGAGAGAGGAGTCATTCTGGGTCATTTCCCTCATGCATTTGATGATGGGGCATTTGAAACATTTCATAGAAGCAGCATCTGAGCTGAGCTTTGAACATGTAGAAATTGCACAGATTGAACTTGAGGCTGGGGAAGAGTATTCCAGAGAGAGGAAACAGTCTGAGCAAAGACATAGAGACATTGGAGCAGCTAGGTGGCACAGTGAATAGAACACCAGCCCTGGAGTCAGGAGGACCTGAGTGCAAATCCAAACTCAGCACTTAACACTAGGTGTGTGATCTTGGACACAACCCCAATTGCCCTGCCTTCTCCCCTCCAAAAAAAAAAAAAGACATGGAGACAGTAAACTCTGGAACATGTTTGGGGAATAGTTTTTTTTTTAAAGATACTTTCTATATATTTTAGTATTTAGTCTGTAAATTTTGTGTGTATGTAGTCTATATATTTTTTATCCTGTTTATACTTATGTAGCATGCTTTGGGTGACCAAGGAAAGAAGAAAGCCAAAGATGGACTCCTGTTGGTCAGGTGGAAGTCTGGGGAAGAGTTTAGAGTGAGTAAGGGTGTATGAAATAGAATAAAGTGAGATAAGCCTGAAAAGGCTGGCTGGGCAGTCCCCTCCCATCTGTACTTCTGACTCAAAGGACTTTGTCATTGTGACTCAGCTTCCCTCTTATCCACAAACTTTTCTCAGTGCCTGGATTCTTCTTACCCTGTAATATCCTTCTGCCATGCCACCTCCTTCTCCCATTCACGAGTTCCCTGAGGCCTCTATTTTGGGAATGCAGACCAGCCATGCTTCCTTCCCTTCCTGGCTATGCTTCTTAATGTAGAGATTTTGCCACCATGCCCCACCCAGGTGCCCCTTCCCCTCTTTTACGCATAATTTCCCTCCATTAGAATGTTAAGCTCCTTGAGGTCAGGGACTGTCTTGCTTTTTTACTTCTAGTTGTATCACCAGCACAGTGTACCACACACAGTAAACACTTAAGAAATGCTTGTTACAGCCACTCTCCAACTGATAAATGGTCAAAGGTTGTGAACAGGCAGTTCTCAGAAGATGAAATTAAACATATCTATAAGCATATGAAAAAATGTTCTAAATCAGTAGTGATTAGAGAAATGCAAATCAAAACAACCCTGAGGCACCCACATCTCACCAGCCAGATTGGGTAAGATGACAAAACAGGAAAATGATAAATGCTGGAGAGGATGTGGAAAAATTAGAACACTAATGCATTGTTGGTGGAGTTGTGAACTGATCCAGCAATTCTAGAGAACCATCTGGAACTATGCTGAAAGGTCTATAAATAAGTGCATACCCTTTAACCCAGCAATACCACTTCTAGCATTATATTCCAAAGAGATCAGAGAAGTGGGAGGAGGACCCATATGTACAAAAATATTTATAGCAGCTCTTTTTGTGGTGGCAAAAAATTGGAAATCAAGGTGATGCCCATCAATTGGGGTATGGCTGAATAAGTTGTGGTATATGAATGTAATAGAATACTATTGTGCTATAAGAAATGAGCAGACGGACTTCACAATAATGTGGAGAGACTTACAGAAATTGATGCTGAGTGAGAAGAGCAGAACCAGGAGAAATTTGTACATAATCACAGCCACAACGTAGGTGTGATGACTAACTTCAATAGACTGGGCTCCTCTCAGCAATGTAAGGTTACAAGACAACTCCAAAAGACCAAAAGATCAAAAGAGATACCCACATCCAGAGAAAGAGATGCGGAGTCTGAATGCAGATTGAAACAAACTACGTGCTGTGTTTCTTTTTCTTGTTTTGTTTTATTTCCTCTTTCCCACTGATCATTCCATCAGTTATAATCCTTCTTTACAACCTGACTAATGATTAATGTGAAGATATTTGTAGATCCTATATTCGAGTGCATGCCTCCATGATGGGAGGGAGGAAAGGAAGGGGGAGAAAATTGGAAACTCAAGGGACTGTGGAACTGAATGTTGTAAACTAAAAGTAAATAAACAAATCAATTTAATTAAAAAAAAAAAGAAATGCTTGTTACCTTTTACAAGGGTACTCGGATGGGACCTCTATGGGGGGTTTTGAATGACAAGGAAGGAATGTCTTCCGAAAATCCTAAATTGCAATATATACTACGTGGGATAGGTAAGCATAGACAGGGAGCTAAAGGGAGGGCCCCTGGGCTACCAGGCACCAGCTTGAGCAGAGCTGGTGTGAGCGGTGGTGGGGGCAGGGCACAGGACACCAAAGGGGTGGCTTGGGAGGTGCAGAGACAATAATTCAATCAAGAAACATTGATTAAATGGCTGCTATGTTCCAGGCACTGTGCTAAGTGCTAAAGATGCAAAAGGAAGCTGAGGGTGGTCTCTGCCCTCAAAGAGCTTACAGCCTACTCTGGCCTCAGTCCTGTTTGGGACTGTACACATGATGCAAGCACCACCGTCCCCTTTCTCTATAAAGATTCTCAGCTGAGTTCAAAGCCACGCATTCTGCCACTTCTGATTAGTAACTCAAGACACGCCTCACATTATACCTATGACCTGGGAGTCCAAAGCCCTGGATTTTAGCACTGGCACTGGCTGTGCCACTTTGTGCGCATCAGAAGGAAGTTAGACTGGGAGATTTCCCAGGACACTCCCAGTCTTTTCTCTGAGCGGCTTCTCAGCATCTGAATAGAACACAGGCGCCATCTAGTGGTTATCACAGGAGATTGAAGCATTCTAAAAGATGCCGCCAGGTGCACAAGGCTAGAACACTGGGCTTGGAATCAGAAAGAATCATCTTTATGAGTTCAAATCTGGCCTCAGACACTTACTCGCTGTGTGACCCTGGGCAAGTCCCTTAATTCTGTTTGCCTCAGTTTCCTCATCTGTAAAATGAGCCGGAGAAGGAAATGACAAACCTCTCCAGTATCTTTGCCAAGAAAACCCCCAAACGGGGTCTTGAAGACACTGGTTGAATATGACTGAAATGACACAACAAAAGATGTTTGGTCCTGTGTCCCAAGAAAGAACATCAAAGGATCACAGGACCACAGATTTAGAGCTGGAAAGGACTTCAGAGGCAGTCTAGTCTACTTCTAATAATGATAACCATTTACATAATTGTTTGCATCCATAAAGTTGACAATACTCTTTACGTATATTGTCGCATCTAATCCTCAAATAGAGACTAGTGTTGTCACGGAGATGCACCTAGCATCCATCAGCCCTTAATGTGTTAGAACTGGAATGGCTAGGAAACCTGTCAAAGATGCCTCAAAAAGATGAATGTGGAAAGAGGTTAATCTTCCCTCTCACCCCTCGGGGCAGACACAAGCTATCACAGGATAAAGGTGGACAGGGGAAGGCATTGCCTTTTCTAGGGGATTTTTTGTTCACTTCAAGTTTTTAATCTCTTTCTGTTTATACTCTTTCCTGTAAATCGACCTGCAGCTGATTAATGAATATGACTTCTTGTTCAGCCATTCTTCAGTTATGTTTGACTCTTCAAAACCCCATTTGGAGTCTTCTTGGCAAAAACACTGGAGTGGTATTCCATTTCCTTCTCCAACTCATTTTACAGATAAGGAAACTAAGGTAAACAGGGTTAAGTGACTTGCCCAGGGTTACATAACTAGTAAATGTCTGAAGTTGAATTTGAATTCGTGAAGATGTCTTCCTGACTCCAGGCCAGACACCCTAGCCACCAAGCTATCCTTAATAAAGACAACTGCAGAATGACTAAGAAGACTGGTGATCTCCTGAGGAGAAATCATTGCTCTGCTGCCTTCCCTCTAGAGTGGTTGAATATATTTTTTACCTCTCTCAGTCTGACCAGTTTCTCTAACCTCTATGTATAATACAAGTATTGATTATACAGCAAGAGTTCATGACTGCTAATTTGTTTTATATACAGGGTAATAGACAATACAATAACCAAAGGGCAAAGAGGTATAATCTGTTGGTTGTACAGTAGCCAACGCCTGGAGCTTCTGACTGCAGGAGCAGAAAAGGGATTTCCTGCTTAAATTCCTTCCCCTTTTGGTGAAGAAGAGAGATAATTGACCTTGGAAATGTTGCTCATTTAGAGGAGCTGTATTTTTCCCCAACTAAGGGATAGGAAAGAAAGGTAATGTTTGAGTTCTTTCTGGTCATTCCATCAAATCATTGTGTGGATCAGAGTAGCAAAGACCCTCATTAGCCTGAGAAGCTGCAATTTGGAAATTAACTATTGGCTCTCTGAAGGGAAGAACTGGGTGGGGTGGGAGGGAACAGCTGGCATTCAGCACTGTCCTACCTGGTGCTTAAAAGTAACTGGGTGGTGCAGTAGATAGGGCGCTGGATCTGGAGTTAGGAACACCTGAGTTAAAATTCCACCTCAAACACTTCCTAGTTACATGACCCTGAGCAAGACACTCAACCTGTTTCCTCAACTGAGAAATGGGGATCACAGTAATGCTTACCTTCCAGGGCTGTAGTGAGGATCTAATGAAATATTTGTAGGGTGCTTTGGATAATGTCTGGCAAGTATTAGGTGCTTAATAAATGTTTATTCCCTTCCTCTAGATGGAGAGAAGCTAGGTAGCACAGTGGATAGAGTGCTGGGCCTGAAGTCAGGAAGACATCCTCATGAATTCAAATCTGGCCTCAGACGCTTGCTAGTTGTGTGACCCTGGGTGAGTCACTTAGCCCTGTTTTTATCAGTTTCCTCATCTGTAAGAAGAGCTGGAGAATTAAATGGCAAACTACTCTGCTATCTTTGCCAAAAAACACCCAAATAGGGTTCCAACTCATGAACAGTTGAATGTGGCTGAAAATGACTGACTGATAAAATGGTTTGGACTCTGTTTAAATTCTCAGAGGTGGAAAGAATTTATGTGTGTATTTTTCTCCCTCCACTGACAACTGGGTGTTCCTGAGCTAAATGAGAGAAAACCTTATTGCTATTGATCTCTTACATTTATAATCATTCCAAAGTGGATCAAACCTCTATCTGTGCCTTCTCCCTAGGGAGCTAAAAGGAAACTTTTGGTGATTTGATGAAGGACAGGTGCTCCCCTTCCCATTGTTTTCCCATCTGTGCAAGGGCAGAGAAAATCTCTCCTTGGGGGGCAGCCAGGTAGCACAGCGAGTAAGAGCACTGGCCCCAGAGTCGGGATGACCTGGGATCAAATCTGGGCTCAGACACTTAGCACCCACCCAGAAACACCTGGCCGTGTAACCTTGAGCAAGTTAATTAACCCCAATTGCTTTAAAAAAAAAAAGAAAATCTCTCTTTGGGAGGAATCTCTCCAAGGAGAAAATCTCTCCTTGGAATTGAGGGTGGCCATCAGGTTTTTCCCAGTGTGATGTGAAAAGGAGCGGCTGGGCCAGGCTTGTGGGCATCACAAGGATTCCAAGGATATGGCCAGAGGAAGGGCATTCCCTTCATTCTTATAGCAACTCAACAGGTCAATCCTTTTGTTTCATGTTCAACCAAACCATCAGTTCTTACAGACCTGGAATCTGAATAATTCACAAAAATATTACATCCCGTCAATGAAAACAGACATATTGTGTGAAACTATCACACAATTTAACTATTCAAATGGAGTTCAGTCTTACACAAAGCACTGGATTTGGAATATGAGTCCCTGGTTTCAAATGATTTTGAATACTTGGATAATATGTAACTGCTCAGTTACCTATCTGTATGATGTTGTGCAAGTCACCTATCTTCTATGTACTTCCTTTTCTTATCTTTAAAATGAGGTAGGTAGCTCAGATAGCTCCTAAATTTTATTATAATTATTTCTCCTATGATTCTGTGAAGGGTCCATCTGTCTCACACTTCTACCTACCAACCACCCTATCAAGCAAGCCCTGCCCACATCCTCTCCCCTGGAGTGGTGCAGTAGCTTAGCAGTCCTGAAGGTGGTGCTATAACTCTAGCTCTATCCAATGTCCTGTTAGCTTCTCATGGCATAGACAGCAACCAGAGACTCTGGTTGATAGGATTTTACTGATGGAAAGGATCTTAGAGATTAGGGCCAACGTCAGGAAGACTCATGCCTTCTTCCCAGTCTTTCCTCTTCACTATCTCTCACATATCTGCATAGGTTTTTTGTGAGGATCAAATGAGTTAATGTATGTAAAGTGCTTTGCAAAACACAGTTAATATCAGTCTTTCTTTCTTTCTTTCTTTTTCTTTCTTTCTTTCTTTCTTTCTTTCTTTCTTTCTTTCTTTCTTTCTTTCTTTCTTTCTTTCTTTCTTTCTTTCTTTCTTTCTTTCTTTCTCTTTCTCTCTCCCTTCCTTCCTCTCTTTTTCTTTCTTTCCTTCCATTTTCTTCCTTTCTTTTTCCTTCAACCCTTCCTTTCCTTCCTTCCTTTTTCTTTCTTTTTCCTTCTTATTTCCTTTCCTTCTTCCTTTCTTCTTTTATTCCTTCCTGTCTTCCTTTTCTTTCTTTCTTCCCTTCCTTCCTTCCATTTTGCTTCCTTCTTTTCTTCCTTTCTTTTCCCTTCCATCTTTCCTTTCCTTCCTTCTTTTTTGTCTTTTCTTTCTTCTTTTCTTTTTCTTTTTTATCTTTTTCTCTTCCTTCTTTCTTTTCTTTCTTTATTTCTTCCCCTGTCTCTCTCTCTCTTCCTCTCTCTCCTCTTTCCCCCTCAAATTTAAAAGTAGCTCATCAAAAGCTATTTATTAAGAGAGAACAGATTTCCTCCCAGAGAAGGAAGACCAAATAGAATGACTCTGATTGCTGGCAGAAGTCTGTCTGGTGATTAGATAGAAGTGAGGAAGGAAAAGTCCACAGAAGAGGAGTGCTAGGGATGCTAGTATGAAATGAAACTTTGTGAAATTCAGAGGCCTGCCAGTCCTGCTGACATCTTCTTTCTCCTTTTCTTCCTCATCATAGTACTAGTTACTATTTCTGTAACACTCTCAACTGTGAAGAACATTTTGCACACATCATTTCATTTGATCCTCACAAAAATCCTGAGGAGTGGTATTATTCTATTTTTATTTATTTATTCATTATCTATCTATATCTAGATATCTACATCTATCTATCTATCTATCTATCTATCTATCTATCTATCTATCTATCTATCTATCATCTATCTATCTATCGCTTTTTGGAGGGAGGAAGGCAGGGCAATTGGTGTTAAGTGACTTAGCCCAAGGTCACATGGCTAGTAAGTGTTAAGTGTCTGAGGTTGGACTTGAACTCAGGTCCTCCTGATTCCAGGGCTGATGGTCTATTTACTGTGCCACCTAGCCTCCCCAATTTTTATTTTTGAAAAGGAAAAATGACACCATGGGGTGATGTCAAGAAGGGGCACTACAAGTATGATTATCACTATAAATGAGGAAAATGAGGCACAGAGAGTAAGTGACATTGCCAGGGTCACACAGCTTCTGGGTGTCCATGGCAGGATTCAAATCTATGTCTTCCTGACTCCAAGTCTAGCCCTCTATATACTCATCATTTTCTTTGTATATTTGACATCCCAGTTATCATCATCAGTGGGAAAAGTCGGGAATTTGGAGTCAGAGAACTAGGCTATTTTCCTACTTGTGCAACCTTGAATAGATAACTTTGTGTCTCTGGGTCTCAATTTCCTCATCTGTAGAATAGGAAGGTTGAGCTAAACAACCTTTCAAGTCTCTTTAGCTTTCAGATTTTGTGTTTCTGTGACGTCTTAGAGTGGCCAACCCCCTAGAGCTCCCAGAGCACTTTCTCTTATATTGTACTTTCAAATCATACTCTGTCTTCTGGTGGTTAGTGATTTACTTGTCTTTTCTCCTTTATTAGACTATAAACTCAGAGAACACAGAGATTACCACATAAAAACAATAGCTCACATTTAAGAGGACACTTTATAGTTACAAAATACCTTCTATAAATATGATCTTTCCATCAGTCCAGCGAAAAAAAATAAGGCAAGTCTAATTATCTCCATTTTACAAGTGAAGAAACTGAGATTTGAGGAGATTAAGTGACCTAGTCATGCACCTGGGCAATTCAAACTTAGATCTTGCTGCTGGGTTTCAAACTCAAACCTCTCTGCAGGGCCAGGGCCAGGGCCCTGTCTATTACACAAGGTTAGTTGGATTCATTGCTGCATTAGTAAAGACATCAAGGTATAGGGGCTAAAGTGTCAGACTGGGATTCAGGAAGACCAGAGTTTGAATACTATTTCTGACACTTACTAGCTAGGTGACCTTGGGCTAATCACCTAACTTTTCTGAGCCCCAACTTCCTAATTTATGAAACAGAGATAGCAACAATTTCACCTTCACAGGGATTTTTGTGAGGCTTAAATGAGTTAATACTGAGAGCTTTGCCAACCTTCAAGTGCTATATGAATTCAATCCACTGAACATTTATTGAGCACTTACTGTGCACCAGGCATTATACTAATTGCAGGGCATAGATACAAAAAGAAGCAAATAACCCCAACAACAACAAACCCAGTACTTGCCCTCCGGGTGCTTAGAATCTATTGTTGGGGGCGGGAAACCACATGCCACCAAATATCTAGAAAGCAAGCTATATGCAAGATAAATAAATAATTAACAGAAGGAAGGCGCTGGAATTAAGAGGGGTTGGCGAAGGCTTCCGGTAGGAGATGGGATTTTAATTAGAACTTAAAGGAAGCTGGAGAAGTCAGTAGTTGGAGTCACTCTCCAGTACACCCTCTCCCAGTACACATAACAGATACTCCATAAATGTTTGTTGATGGACTTGATAACTGAACCTTGCACTTTCATGGCCAGAAGACTCTGTGAATGACAGGAAGGACTCCAATTTTTGTAACGAACAGATATCTTTTATTTCAGATTGTTGGTTTAAACAATAACAATGATAATAATAATCACTACAGAGAGCTGCCATGGTGCAAAATAATGAATGGGGCTGATAGTGATTTCTTGGTTTTGCATCCTGAGGTATTAGGCACTGTGTAAAGCACAAAGCAGTCAAAGAACCAAAGCAGGGATTTCTCCCATTACTTCTCAAGAACAGGGAAGAAATGGGAGCAGAAGCCTAGAAATTGTTGGCCAGTTTTTTCACTTGATCATTCCATTCAGTTCAGTTCAATTCAATTCAGTTCCTGAAGCACCTGCTTTGGGCAGCACAGTATGGACAAGACAAAGATGAAAAAATAATAGGGCCCCTGCCCTCAGATGGCTTACAGTCTAACAGGTGGAATGAGAACACCTGAAACCAGAATACAACTTACTGTGTGGTCAGACACATTGGAAGAGTTAAGCAGAGCCATGGGAGAGCTCAAGGAGTCCAGGGTCACTTCTAGGTAGGTGGATCAGGAATTGCTGAATGGAGGAGCTGGTTCTTGAAATCTTTGAAAGACAGGAATGATTTCAGTGGATGGACATGTGTGCAAATGGTGATTACTTTAAGAGGACAATGCAGCCTGGACATTTGCCTCTGGAGATGAAAGGAAAGCAAAGAAAGAACTAGGGGTCTTCTTCTGATCAGCATGAATTGAGTGGATGTCAGGCAGGAATTTGAGACTTTGAGCTTCTACCCTTCCTCAACCTTTCCCCACCTCCCCAAGAGCAGGTAGGTCAGTTCACCTCCACTGTGCATAGGACAAAAGAAAAACACAGCCATCAGCTTCAAACATTTAATTTTTTTTAAAAAAAGCACCTTGACTCCTATGTTAGTGGAGTAACCAACAGCATCTATTTCACTGAGTCAAAATTCAATGTAATTCAGAAAAAAAGCAACGATGTATTAAATGCCTACTATATTTAAGGAATTGGGAATGCAAAGACAAAACAAACTAACCTCCCAGTTCTTTCCCTATATGATAGCAATGTGGATAAACTAACAGAATACATGGCCTAAAAGGTTGTTTAAACATATATTGTAAGCTCCTTGAGAGCAGAAATTGGGTTTTATTCATCTCTTTCAGTGCCTTGCTCATAAAAAAAAAACCACAATACATTTTTTTACTTTTTGGAGGGGGAGGGCAGGGCAATTGAGGTTAAGTGACTTGCCCAAGGTCACACAGCTAGTTTGTGTTAAGTGTCTGAGGCCACATTTGAACCCAGGTCCTCCTGATTCCATGGCCAGTGCTCTATTCACTGCACCACCTAGCCGCCCCCAACACAATACATTTTTTGTTTACTGAATAGCATAGTATTGAGAAATATAGTACTACACATTAAGATGACAGGATTCAGAGATGGAAGGGACCTCTGAAGATTTCGTTCCTCGCCCCCCCCCCCATCTTCTAGAAGAGGAAGCAAAAGACCAGAAAAATAGGATAATTTGACTAAAGTCATGCAGCCATATCGATTAAAGGATGGATTCAAGTCCCCCTGCTCCCTCATGGCAACCACTTAACTCCTATGATCTGGTGGGGAGACAGAAAGAGGGAGCCAATATGATTGAGTCATCCCACAAGGGCAGCCTACTTACTGTTCTCTCCGTTCACCCATGACCTTAGGGAAGGGCCTATGATCACCATTCTTGACTGATTTGCCTAAGGTCACACAGCTGGTTAGTAGAAGAACCGAGATTCCAACCTAGATCCTCTGACTCTAAATATGGTGCTCTTTCCATGACCACCCTCATGCTTTTGATGTCAACTGTGCTATCTGTTCATTCTCACTTCTAAGGGACAGAGTGGTTTCTAGTACCACAACTAAGGAGTCACTTGCATGTTTTTAAGAGGTAGATTTAGAAATTCTAGCAAATTATTTAAATATTAAAATCTTGGCAGATACTATTTGAGGCCTCTCCTATGTCTGTGGTGGGATGGGCTTGAAACTGTGTAGCGAGGACACTATATAGCTTTGATCAACCATATCATTTTACTGTGCCCATAGTAGCGCTTGGGAGACCAGGCTTCTTAGTAGTGACTCAGGGAGGCAGGAGAAGACACTCATGGTATCTGGCCAGAACAAAAAACAATTGCTACTTAAACTCATTCCAATTGACTAGAAAGTCAAGACATCACCCTCATGATGTCACTGGTCCTCTTTGAGAATAAAGGGCAGACAACAACTGGGAGGCAGCTGGTGGGAGAGAAAGATCACAGAACCAGAGCCAGAAGGGACCCAGAGGCCATCTAGTATGACCATCTCATTGTACAGAAGTAAGTGAGACCCAGGAAACTTAAATGACTTTCTTGAGGTCACAGAGGTAGGAAGTCCCAAAGGCGGGATTTAACTGTGGTCCTCTGATTCTGGTATACTTTCCATTGAATTACAATGGAAGCTTCTCCCTTCACTGATACACCAGAGAGAAGGAGGCCCATGGTGTGATTCCCTCCTGCCGTCAGCCCTTAGACATTGCCCTAGGACCCAAAAGCTCCCAGAGACGGCCCTGGTTGTACCTCATTTGAAAAGAAAGAAAATTATATATTGTTATCCTTAAAAATAAGATAACTTGAAACAATTTTGAAAATAAGAATGAATTGATCATTGTTTTTGTTCAGTTGTTTTCACTCGTGTCTGACTCTTCATGGTCCCTTTTGGGTATTTTTGACAAAGATACTGGAGTGGTTTGCCATTTCCTTCTCCAGCTCATTTTACAGATGAGGAAACTGAGGCAAACAGGGTTAAATGACTTGCCCAGGGTCACACAGCAAGGTGTCTGAAGCCAGATTTGAACTCAGGAAGATGAGTTTTCCTGACTGGCGCTCTATCCACAGTGCCACCTACCTGTCCCATATTGGTTGATAATTGATGATCAGGAATGAATTGATCATTAACACTACTTAAAGCATAAATAATCCTGTTGCTGGTTCATTGATCAGGGAGTGAGATCTCTTGGGTTTAGACTTTCACTTAAAAAAATACAAATGCACCTCACTGGCTTTATTCATTGGTAAATAATTCTTAGAGTCAGTTATTTTCCAGGAAAACTAAAATAATACATTTTTATTATACAATTGCACATGATATACAAAAAACTCTAGGCAAATTAAAATTTCAAAACCAAGTTACCAAAAGTACTTCTGTTTTATACAGTCTGAAAACATGGGCCAACTGCTTCTCAGTCCAGCTTTTTGGTGTTTGTGCTGATAGGACATGAAGATTCCTCTCTGTCCTGTTGTCTTCATGCTCTCCCCTTCAGTGGTAGTAGATGCTGAAGGCATGGAGGATGTACATCAGGGTGGTAATAAAAGCAAAGAACTGGAAGAGAAACAAGGGAAGGGGTGGAAATGAGGAGTAATCACAGGGCTCATCAGCTCCTCAGGGCAGGGGCTAAGTCATTCATGTGCTCTGGAGGGCAACCTGATCTCTCCCAGGCAATGCCAGCAAAGCACAAGTTTTGGCTCCCTATCTGTCTCTGTCTCTCTCCTCTGTCTCTCTTTTTCTGTTTCTCCTCTATCTTTGTGCCTCTCTTCCTCTTTCTCTGTCTCTCTATCTCTCCTATCAAACAGGGTGGATAGAGAGAATTTGTAATCGGGAAGAGGTGAGTTCAAATTCAGCCTCAGACACGTATTAGCTGTGTGATCCTGGGCAAGTCACTTTACCTCTATTTGCCTCAATCCACTGGAGAAGGAAATGGCAAACCATTCCAGCATCTTTGCCAAGAAAACCTCATGAACAATATTGGTGGTATGCTATGGTCCATAGCGTCACAAAGAGTTGGATACAAACTTTGTGGTTGTTGGACTGAAGAACAAAAATTGAATCTATAATCCAAATCCAAATTTCCTTTGAATGAATCCAAATGTTACAAATTTTGATTCAAAGGACCACACTTAAGGATTTAGAAGGCCACATGTGGCCTTAAACCCTGCAGTCTAGCCACTATGCCACACTATCTCTTATTCCTGAAAAGCCAAGTATAAATCCTTTTTTTGTAATCAATGTCTTAACCCAATGGGAAACTGACTTATAAGGTCTTAATCTTTATAAAATCTTTTGTAAAGTGGAGAATTATCCTCTTCCCTCCTTCTACACTTATCTGTTTTATGATTTGGAGTTTTCATATAGATTAGATTTCTCATAAAGCAGGAATTTTCACAGAACCTATTTTATCTCAGAGAGTAAATCGCTGACCCTGAGCCTATAACCTATATGGTTACCAGCCCTACTTCTTATTCCTCTATTGGAGGTTGAGGCTAAAGATCGACCAACAAAGTTCAGGAGGGGAAATGATTGTCCACTCCAAAACTATTCAGTGAGGGCTGGATGATGTGAGCTGTCTGTCTGTCTCTCTGTCTCTGTCTTGTTTTCTCTGTCTCTATCTCTTTCTGTCTGACTCTTTGTCTCTGTCAATCTCTTTCTTTCTCTGTCTCCCTCTCTATCTCTTTCTCTGTCTCCCCTCTTTGTCTCTTTCTCTGTCAGTCTGTCTGTTTCTATCTCTTTTTTTTTTTTGCTTTTTGGAGGGGGAAGGGCAGGGCAATTGGGGGTAAAGTGACTTGCCCAAGGTCACACGGCTAGTAAGTGTTAAGTGTCTGAGGCCAGATTTGAACTCAGGTTCTCCTGACTCCAGGGCTGGTGCTCTATTCACTGTGCCACCTAGCCACCCCTGTTTCTATCTCTTTCTCTTTTTCTGTATCTCTTTCTGTCTGACTCTTTCTTTGTCTCTGGCTCTGTCTCTGTCTGTCTCCTTTCTATCTCTGTCTCTTTTTCTTTCAGTCTTTCTCTTTTGCTGTCTCCCTCTTTCTATTTCTCTGGTGGTCTCCATCTCTTTGTTTCTTTCTCTGTCTCTGTCAGTCTCTCTGTCTCCCTCTATTTACCTCTTTCTTGGTCTGTCTCCATCTCTGTCTGTGTCAGTCTTTCTCTTTCTCTGTCTCCATCTGTCTGTATCTTTCTCTGTGTCTCTCATACACAGCTTTCTCTAGAAAGTATTGCGCTTTAAATTTTCTCTTTAATCATTTGTGCACTTATTGTATCTTGCCCCTCTCCTAGGAGAATGTGGAGTCCTTAAAGTCATGGACTGTTTGTATTTTCTCTTTGTATCCCCAGTACCTAGCACAGTGCCCAACCCAGAGCAGGAATTTGACAAGCATTTGTTGAACTAAGTTGGATGTGATCCTTACCAACGAGGAAAACCCATCTGTTCCTGAACTGGGAAAATGACCTCCACTCTACCATCCACTTGGGGCAAGCTGATAAAGGGTTTCTGTCTCTTACACTCCAACAAGATCTAGCACTTAAAAATTCTTGTACTGAACACCTCATAGCTCAGCTCACCGTGGCAGCAGTATTCAATTCATAAAAAACTTTTCCAAGCCCTTCTTGCTCTGTGCGAATTGTTGCATTTGCTTGTAAAACGGCTGCACTCATGTACAAAATTCCCGTAGTTCCATGATAAAGGCTATCCTGGAAAACAGTCCACAAAAAAAAAAACACGAAATAAGCTTCATAAGACAATTTCAAAGCCATTACCTTCATCTCTTATTACAAAACTGTAACATATCTGCAGGTGTCAGGAGCATTAAAGGACAGAACCCTTTGTGTCAGAGTAGGACTAGCTTTTTACTCAAGTAAAAAGGAAAAAATAAAAAGGAGGAAAAAATAGCAAGGGACATCTCATTCAAGATCACTGTGTGATGAGTGGGACCCCTGATCCATTGAATTTCCCATTTACTTGATGAAATTCCAAGATATAAAGGGTAGGTAGCAGTGATAATGAAGGATCCAAAGTGGTCTGATTTGTACCTTGAATCACTCAACATCTCTTACCCTGAGTGTCTTTTGGGACCATGGTCTGCATGAGGATAGGGTCTCGTGGGGAGTCTTGGTCTGACCCCAAGGATTACCAGCCTATCTGAGGGTAGAAAGATGGGCTATATCTTACTCTATCTTTAATTGTGGGACTTTTCTCCATCACAACTACACTTGCTGTTATCTCTTATCCTTCTTTCTCTCTGCCTCTTCCCTCGGTGGTGAAAGCTACCAACTCCTACCCTTGACCCATCAGGGCAGCCATAAACTAACCACTACCTAGACAACCATAACAGTAGTTATATCATGCCACTGGGAAAATTCCTCCTTCTCCAAACAGGTTTAGGAGTGCAGACCCATTGAATACCTTAAACCTGAATTAGTCATACTAGAGACTCAACCTGAGAGGAAGGGTGGTGGTGGGTAGACCCAGAGAGGCAAATATACATAGAATGTTTTCTCTCAACCTCTTTACCTTATTGTATTACTATACATCCCTTTAAAAAGCCCAACTCCAATGCTTTTTCCTCCATGAAGTCTTCTGTATTCCCTCTCATCTATAAAAACTTCTCCCCTCAAACATCATGTAACACTTTGCCTCTCTCTTGTGTACTTACCTTGTAATATTGTGTCACTGTATATGTCATATCTGCCTACTAATCTGCCCTCCATAAGGGCAGAGACCCTGTTTTATCCAAATGCATTTCCTTCAAACATCTAGCACAATACTCCATAAACAGTAGGTGTTTAATGAACATTTGAGGATGTTGTCAAATAAATCCTTTTATAAACTGAAGAATATTGCCCTGATTTACATTTTGCAATTTATGGTTTGTATATCTTTGCTTTTATGATAAAGCAGGAGTCCTCTCCAAGTCCATCTCAGTGGGGAAATAATCATCCCTACAGTCCCTGCGGCCATCTTCATCCTGGAGTTTCCCTCAGCAAGAAAAGTCCCCAAATCGGGTAGCAAATCCATATGCCTCCAGCCGGGGCTCAAGGCAGGGCTCACTATATATCCTTACCCAGACTCTCCAGGATTCATATTTTTTATAAAATCCAAGTAAGTAAGACAACAGGAACATCAGGGAGATGAGGAATGAAGTTATGGACACATACATAACCCATCCTTGCAACAAATCAAAATACACTTCGGTGGCAGCTACCAGAATCCAGACCCAGCATCCAAATATCTGCAAAAAAGAAAAGAAAAATTGTGTCAAAGGCATTTCTTTCCAAGGTGTAGTTTTCTGTGCAAGGCATTAGTTTCTTTTCATCTTTGTTATTGTTTTCCTACTTGGTCTGGCATGTCCAGAATTGATGATCTACTTCAGCTCATGGCTTTCCTGGCCACATTGACCATTGATCATCCATCCTCCTGTTCCCTGCTCTAAGCAACCCAATACTATAACCGAATGAGACTTCTCCCAATCTAAGGTGAAACAAATTCTGGTCCCCAAATTCTTGCAATTCAGATGCCTACTGAGGCAAAGTCTTTTCCCCTTTTTGACCTCTTCATTTTCACCCCTATCAATCTCAGCCCCACCCCGAATTATATTCTATTCTCCTTTTTTTGTGTCCTCTGGAAACCACACCCAACCACTTCTATAGTTAACAAATTCTCCCTCATCCTAGAACTCTTTTTTTCATTTTCTTCCTATTTTTCTGGGCTCCTGGATTCCTCCAGTAGATGCCTCATCACTGCTCTACTCTCTAGTGCTGGCTACTCTTTTCATGCTGTATGGCATATTGGGTCAGAAGAAGCAGTTGGCATATTCTCTATTCCCCAGTGTCACTTCCTGACCCTTCCCTGCCACCATAATTCCATAATGTCTTTTGCTTTGATTTCTATTCCATTTGTTTATTTTGCTTTGTCCAGATCTTTGTGTCTGTCAGCTGCTGGCCTCCATATCGCTCTCCTTGCTCAGAGAGTTCAGCAACTGAGTTACATATAGTCTTCTCCAACTCATCCTCTACCCTTATCCTTAGAGGTTCCATTATTCATATGGATGTCACTATGAACCAGTGTTCTCTGGTTTATCTATCTCCGCAATTCCCATGACTTGTCTCCATCATAGCTCAGTCTTACACTGGATGGTCATATCTTAGACCTCCCTACCACCTCTAAACCATTTACCTCTGTGATCTTGAACACTGAAGTTCCTTTCTTTTAATATAATTTCCTGTCCCTTTAACTTTCCCTCTATTTCTCTCTTTTGCACCTAGGTTGTATAATGGCTAGAGCAGTGGGTTTGGAAACAGGGATAGTTGAATTTGAATCTTGCCTCAGACAATCACTAGCCTGGGTGACCCTGGACAAATCACTTAACCCTTCTCAGCTTTGGTTTCCTCATCTTTAAAATGAGGATAATAATAACACTCACATCACAGATCAAGTGTGGTAGCATGCTAAACTTTGCACTTGGCAAACCTTAAAGTGCTATAAAAATGCAAGTTACTACGTATTCATTTTCACTATATCCTTCACTCCTCCACATTTGCTTTTACCTCCAAGGCCCTCACCATTTTGACTTTCCTTTAAATATACTTAACCAGTTCAATGATGCACTTGTTCTCCATCTCTGAATCCTAACTCTACATTCACTCTTTGCTGATCCCCAGTTGGTGCTGGAGGAAGTCATTCGTGACAGCTGCCCACTAAGTCTGCTATAAATTCATGTCTCTCTGATTCCAACTAACTCCTCCTACCTCCATGGCCATCCTTTTAGCCTTTCTTCATTGAACATCTCCCTCCTTGTAGAGATCATTCAGGAACCTTCTCTGCTTTCCTCAAATCCCTGTCACCCTTACCCACCAATCTTCTCAGCACAAAAGCTCATCTTCTATTCTCCTGAGAAAATCAAGGTTGATCACTAATTCCTTCCCTCCCTCATTCCTTTTACTTCCTAATGCAACCTCTCCCTTGCTCATTCTCAGAAGATGAGGTTGCCCTTCTTGCTAACTCATTGCTCTCCTCCAAGAGCTTTTCCCATCAATCATTCTTTTTCTCATCTTCAGTCTCTGTTCATCTCCTGGCTCCTTCTACACTGCCTAGAAACATTCTCAGTTCTCCCCCATCCTTAAAAACACCTTGACTCTGCCATCTCCTCAGGCTATCATCTCCTATCTCATCTCCCTTTCATTGCCAAATCCTAGAAAGAGTTGTCCAAACTTGTAGCCTCTACTCCCTCCCTATCCACTAACTCATCAACCCCTGAAATTTAGCTTCCACCCTTACCACCCTAATGAAACTGCTTTCACACAGATTACCAACAATCTTTGACCAAATTGGACGGCCTTTTTTCAGTTGTGATCACATCATCACTAATGTAGAAGAGGTCTCAGAAGCCATCCAGTCCACCTCCCTCATTTTACCTATGAAAAAACTGAGTCCCAAAGAGTTTAAGTGACTTGCCCAACTCATTCTCCGTCTTTCTTGAACTCTCTACAAGGTCAGCCCCACCTTCTGCTGGAATACCAACTTCCCTCTTGGATTCTGGGATACCCGTTCTTTCTGGTAGAAATCCAATCTGTCTGACTGCTCATTTTTAATGTCCTTTGCTACATCACCGTACTTCTGACCTCTCAGAGTGGGCAGATCCCACCCAGGCCCTCTGTTCTTCTCTCTCTACATTCTCTCTTTTGGCGATCTCATCCACACCCATGATCAATGCCCATTTCTACAAGATGATTCTAGGTGTGTGTGTGTATGTAGACATACATATATATATATGCATGTGTATATATATATGCTGTGTATAAATTATATATATGAATATATGTGTATACATGCATACACACACACATCCTCTAAGCCCTCTCCTAAGACCCAACCCTATACCTCAGTCTGCCAGATATCTCCACCTAGTCATTTGATCAGCACCTCAAATTTAATATGTTCCAAAATGAACTCATCACTTAATTCTCTCCTTCCCCAAATCAACTTTCTCCTCCTCCAGACTTCACTAATTATGTTGAGGACAGATTATTCTCAGAGTTACTCAGGATCATAACTCCAGGGTCATCTTTGAATTTTTCCTCTTCCTCTCCCCTCCTTCCACCTAATCAGATGCCAAATCTTGTCCATGTTACTTCCATGTCATCTTTTACCTTTCCTACTATCCCTTGAAAAGAAGGTCAAACTAATGATGTTTCAGATATCATCTGTCTTACACTAAAAAACAAACAAACTTCTAAGCAAGTGAATTAACTAGTCTCATGTTGTTTATAGCCAATCACTGACTGAACCATAAATCCAGTTAAAGACAATGTTATCAGAGATTTTTCTGGACCCCTGAATGAGAATTGCCGGAAGTCAGAGCTTACAGGGAAGTGGGAACCTCATGTAGTCCCAGTCCTCTCTTCATATTTAAGGAAATGGAGGCCCAGAGAGGGGGCAATGACATGACTTCTTCCATCATCCAGAGTCCTGGTTCTCAGCCTCATTTTGTTACATTGACTGAAATCCCACTCAGTGGAAGTTTTCTTTGTTTCTTTGTTTCTTTGTTTCTTTGTTTCTTTGTTTCTTTGTTTCTTTCTTTCTTTCTTTCTTTCTTTCTTTCTTTCTTTCTTTCTTTCTTTCTTTCTTTCTTTCTTTCTTTCTTTCTTTCTCTCTTTCTCTCTCTCTCTCTCTCTTTCTCTCTCTCTCTCTTTCTTTCTCCCTTCCTTCCTTCCTTCCTTCCTTCCTTCCTTCCTTCCTTCCTTCCTTCCTTCCTTCCTTCCTTCCTTCCTTCCTTCCTTCCTTCCTTCCTTCTTTCCTTCCTCTCTCTTTCTCTCTCTCTCTCACTTTCTTTTTTCTTCCTTTCTCCTTCTCTTCCTCCTCCTTCAACCAAGTGTCTGAAGGCAGATTTGAACCCAGGCCCTCCTGGCTTCAGGGGCCATGCTCTATCCACTATGTCATCTAGCTGCCCCTCAGTATCATCTTTGTAACAATCAGATACTTATGGGGGAGAAGAGACCGCTATTAGTTATTCACATATTTATTTTAAGTAGCTCAATGAGATTGCTTGCTTCCTTCCCATAATTAGTTTTTATACTGAAAGAAAGGGAATTTCAATAAGTGAGATATGGAGTGAGGGAAAGAGGCAATTTTGAACACGGAGCATGTGGAGGAGGTAAGTGGTTCGGTAAGCCTGATTATTTTTGTTCAGTTGAGTCCAACTCCTCATGACCCCATTTGGGGTTTTCTTGGCAAAGATACTGGAGTGGTTTGCCATTTCCTTCTCAGGTTCATTTTACAGAGGAGGAAATGTAGGCAAATAGGGGTAAGTGACTTGTCCAAGGTCACACAGTTAGTAAATGTCCTCTGACTCCACTCAATCCACTGTACCATGGAACTGGCACTAGAAACTAGAAACTGGCACAGAACAAAGGAACAATGGATCCCTAAGAGCCAGGGGAGACTGCCTTAGGGGGCAGGGCTTGGATACAGAGAGGTAGGTGGGAGGATACCAAAGACAAACTTTGTCTATTTCAAAATTTTACCTGGAGCTATCCCTGAGCCCAAGAAGGAGGGAAGATGTTCTCTTCTTCCTTTTCTTCTTCTTTCCCTCATTTTGTGGCCTTTAAATCCCAGGTCACCAAACTGCTACTAATGCTGTTGGTAATTGTGTTCTGCTGCATCATAGGCTCTTGTGGTCTGGCTAGGAACCAAACCACCATGTATGATACAGTTTCTATGGGAAAAAGAGTTCTAAGTTTTTTAAAAACGACATGCAGAGTTTAAGGCCAGAACCTGTTGGTAGAGGTGGGACTACCTGTTCTGCGAGTCAGATTTTGCTCATTCCTGAAGAGGGTGAGGGTGAGAGAAGCAAAAGAATCAGCTCCGTGCTCATTCCCTGATAGTTCGTGTTTTTTAAAATTTTAACATTTGATTTTTGTAAATGTTTTATTGCTATTCTGTCCAGGAAAGATCGGATCTGAGAAAAAAAATCACTATCCATGTTGCCTAATGAAAAGGAGATTACAAAAATATGGATTTAGAACGAGATCCTCAATTCTGTTAATTTTTATTTTTTCATATTAGGGGAGAAGGACTGGATCTGCAATTTTATTGATATAGGGAACTCCTGCGGGTGGGAACTCCCCCGACCGATGCAGCCTAGTACCTTCTCTGCAATTTAGTCTCAGAGTTTCCTAGAGTACTAAGGCCTTAAATAACTTGTCTAGGGTCACAATGCTCTTCTGTGTCAAAAGTAGGATTTGAAACCAGATTTTCTGGTTTTGTGGTGATACAGTGGAGAGAGTGCTGGGCTTGGACTCTTCCTGAGTCCAAATCTGGACTCATACACTTACTAGCTGTGTGATCTAGGGCAAGTCACTTAACCCTATTTGCTTCAGTTTCTTTCCCACTCCAACATCTTTGTCAAGAAAACCTCAAATGGTGAGGAAGAGTCAGACAGGACTGAAACAACTGAACAACAGAAACAACAAATGTTAGATACTTCCTCCTCACATGAAGCCTAAATTCTCTTCTCTGTCTCTTCTACCCATTGCCCCTCTTTCCCCCCTCTGAGGCCAAGCAGAATAGGTCTAAACCCTTTTCCAAACCCTTTGAGTAACACTTGTATGAGCTTGGTCAAATCACTTAATATCTATGGGTCTCAGCTTTCTCATTAGAAAAATGAGGCATTTGGACTGGTTATTTCTATTAGCTCTACATCTATGATCCTTTGATCTGAAAGGTCACTGTGTCTTGGCCTGAGTATGAAGAGGAAGGTCGCCTCTGCCACCATTGTTAAGTTGGAGATAGTTATGTTTATTAACAAGCTCCTTGCAGCAGGACCAGGAGAAGGTGCATCTCCCAAGGAAGTCCTTGTTCCACTTGTGAGTCAGCTGCCCTTTAATCCACAGCTAAGGAAAATGATGAATAATCTGGGTGATGATGTGTCTTTCAGGAAGAAAAAGGAAGTGGCGGCGAGGGAAAAGGTAAAGAAAGCTGCACCAGTATATGCAATGTGGCTCAGTGGAAAAAGTATTTTTGTTGTTTAGTTGTTTTCAGTCATGCCTGACTCTTTGTTTTTTTGTTTGTTTTTTTCTTTTTTTTATATATATTTGAATATTTGATTTTAAAACTTTCAATTTCAGATTCATTCCCTTCTCCCCCTGCCACCCATCCCCACTGGGGAGACAAGCAGTTCAGTATAGGTTGTACATGTGCGGCTAATGCAAAACAATAACGTAGTAGATGTATTGTAAAAGACTGACTATATTTCCCTCCCTCCTATCCCACCTCCCACTTGTTCTATTCTCTACTTTGATCCTGTCCCTTTTCAAAAGTGGGTGCTTCCAACTTCCCTCCCCCCCAGCCTGCCCTCCCTTCCATCATCCCCCCTCACATCCCCTTCCCCCCTATTCTCCTGGAGGGTGAGATCCCCTATTTAGTGTGTATTTCCCTCCCTCCTCAGGCCAGATTCAATAGGAATAAGGTTGACCTATTCCCTTTTGCCTTCCTATTCTTCCCCTCCATTGTAACCATTTCCCCTTGCCTCTTCTGTATGAGATAGTTTACCCCACTCTATCTCTCCCCATCTCCTCTCATTATATTCCTCTCACCTCTTAATTTCACCTTTTAAGTATCATCCCTTCCTATTAAATTGGTCCCGTGCCCCCTATCTATGTATATCTGTAAAAGTATATACACACATTCACATATGTATTCATATGCCCGCATCCCTCATATAAAGACATATATATATATATATATATATATATATATATATATATATATATATA
>NW_027187378.1:23710798-23723053 GCF_028583685.1 Petaurus breviceps papuanus | reverse complement strand
TATATATATATATATATATATATATATATATATATATATATATATATTTCTAATCCCTTCAACTACTGAGAAAAGTTTCATAAGTTACAATTATTGTTTTTCCATGTAGGAATGTTAATAGTTCAATTTTGGCCAGGTGGCTCAGCGAGTAAGAGCACCAGCTCCAGTGCCGGGACGACCCAGATCAAATCCAGGCCCAGACACCCAGCACCACACCCAGAAACAACAACTGGCCATGCAACCCCAAGCAAGTCACCCAACCCCGAGTGCTTAAAAAAAAAATAGTTCAACTTTGATAGGTTCCTTATGATTTCTTTTCCCTGTTTACCTTCTCATGCTTCTCTTGCTTCTTGTATCAGAATGTCAAATTTTCTATTCAACTCTGGTTTTTTCAGCAAGAATGCTTGAAAGAGCTCTATTCCACCGAATGACCATATTTCCCCCTGAAACATGATACTCATTTTGGCTGGGTAGGTGACTCTTGGTTTTAGTCCCAGCTCCCTTGACCTCCGGAATATCACATTCCAGGCCCTTCTATCCCTCAGTGTAGAAGCTGCCAGATCCTGGGTTATCCTGACTGTGTTTCCACAATATTAAAATTGTTTCTTCCTGGCTGCTTGTAATATTCTCTCCTTAATCTGGGAATTCCGGAACCTGGCTATAATATTCCTAGGAGTTTTCTTTTTGGGATCTTTTTCAGGAGGTGATCGGTGGATTCTTTCAACCTCTATTTTGCCCTCTCGTTCTAAAACATCAGGGCAGTTTTCTTTGAGAACTTCCTGGAGGATGCTTTCTAGGTTCTTACTTTGTTCATGGCTTTCAGGTAGTCCAATAATTTTTAAATTCTCTCTCCTGGATCTATTTTCCAGGTCAGTGGTTTTTCCCATGAGATATTTCACATTGCCTTCTATTCTTTCATTTGTTTGGATCTGTTTGACAGCATCTTGATTTCTCATAAAGTCATTAGCTTCCATTTGCTCCAATCTAATTCTGAAGCAATGATTCTCCTCAGTGAGCTTTTGAGATTCTTTTTCCATCTGGCAAATTCGACTTTTTAAGGCATTCTCCTCATTGCCTTTTTGAGCCTCCTTTGCCATTTGAGTCAGTCTGTTTTTTAAGGTATTATTTTCTTCAGTCAGGCTGTTGACTCTCATTTCATAATTTTCTTGCATTGTTCTCATTTCTCTTCCCAATTTTTCCTCCACTTCTCTTATCTGCTTCTTAAGGTCCTCTATGGCCTGTAACCAGCTTGTATTTTCCTTTGAAGCTTTTGGTGCAGGAGTACTGACTTCACTGTTTTCCTCCTGTTCCATGCCTTGCTCCTTCTTATCCCCAAAATAGGAGTGTAATGTTGGAATCTTCTGTCTGCTTTGTTTCCTCTGCCTGCTCATTTTGCCACTCAATTATTTGACTTTTGGGCTTTTTGCCACAGTAGGACTCTGCCACCAGACAGGGGAGTTTTCGTCCCAAACGCTGGGGTTTTCTCAGCTGCCGGAGGTATTAGATGGGTGCCCTCTCTGAGGTCTCCACACTCTCTGGCAAGCTGGACACACACCCCAGGACCTCCACCCTAGACTGCAATCCAGATCCAAGCAGGTTAAAGCAAGAGCGATGACCCCTCAGACTGGTGCTTGGTCCCCCTACACTCTGCAGGCCAGGAGCTGAAGCCGCCACATGGTGCTGGCAGGCTGTGCTGGCATCTCAGTGGTTTCTTGCCCCGGGGGTAAAAGCCACGCACTCCCACTTACCGGTCCCAAAGTCCAGACTGCACTGGCCTCTCACCTTGTCCTTCCCATCTATGTATTGATAAATCTGGAAACGGCCACAGCTGCTGCTGATCTGGAGTCCCTCTGGCAGGCAGCTGGTCAGGCCCGCCCTGGGGCTAAAGCCTAGGCATGGTGCTGGGCTAGGCTCCCAGAGCTCTGCGCTGGCTGATTCCTGCCGGCCTGCTGGGCTGTCCTCAGCGGGAGGTTAGCTTCTCTGTGTCATTATGTGGGTTCTGCAGCTCCAAAGTTTGTTTAGAGTCCCCTTTTTACATGGATTGGGGAGGGTGGAAGCCGGAGCCGCGGGAAGGTCTTGCTTCTACTCCGCCATGATGCCTGACTCTTTGTGACCCCATTTATGATTTTCTTGGCAGATACTGGAGTGGTTTGCCATTCCTTCTCCAGTTCATTTTACAGATGAGGAAACCGAGGCAAACAGGGTTAAGTGACTTGCCCAGGGTGACACAACTAGGAAGTGTTTGAGGCCAGATTTAAGTCTTCCTGACTCTCAGTCAAGCACTCTATACACTATGGTGCCACCTAGCTGCCTTGGAAATATTGGACTGCAGTCAAAAAGTCTGGGTGGGAGCACCAGCTCTGACATTGACTTACTTTGTGACTTTAGGCAAGGCACTTCCCCTCTGTCTCAGTCTCCTCCATTAGACTGTGAGGCAAGGACTGACTTTTGCTTTCCTTTTTATTCCCAGTGCTTAGCACATAGTAAGGTGCTTAATAAATGTTTATTGATTGGCCGATTCATCAGTAAAACGAGCTGTTCAGACTACACCGTACCCGATTTGTATTTATTACCTTCAGGCTGTATGAGAGCTGAGGACCCACATTTTGAGGAAACCTAGACACAAGGTGTGCTTAAAATATACTGGGAAATTTTCCCAGAGTAATTCCAGGTGGGGGTAAGGAGCCAGAGTGAGAGAGAAAGGAGTCTCTTGAGCCAGGGCTCTGAGGTCAAACCTAAACCCAAGAATATGAGCCCAGGGTATTTTGGAGGGCAGGCAGGCAGGCCTTGGGTTCCATCAGGAATGGTGTGGTCTCGATTCTACTTCTCAGAATCCTTCACTTTCTATAAGGCTCTGCACAAGCGCCCATTCCTACAAGGTCTATCCTGACCCTCTAGCTAATACATTGCTTCCCAAATGATTTCACTTCCTCCACGCACATTTTGTATTCTATTGATCTGTGCATATGTCCCATCTCTCCCTGCCCCACACAACTCCCACTGCTACCTAGTAGAATGTAAGCTCCCTAACAGTTTTGTTTTTGCCTTTATGGCCCTAGTACCTAGGACAGTGCTTGGCCCACAGAAGATACTCAATTCAAATGCTTGTTGAATTAATGACTGAATGAATGAATGAATTAGTGTGCCTCCGACCCAAGAGTTACATAGCAATACTACACCAGAGTCATGGGACCAATTTTTTTTTCTGTGACAGGGAAATCAACCTTATGGTTTTATAGGCACACTCTAGAAACAGTCTTCTGTCTTATTTGTTTCAATAAACAAATGCTGGCCTGGGACGTTGGTCACAGAAGCACAGTACCAAAGGATGGTAGAGTTGGAAAGGGCCTTACAAATAATATAGTCCAATCTTCTTATTTTAGAGATGAGGAAACCTGGTGTCAGAGAGGTGAACTGAATTGCCCAAGGTGACCCAGTGAATGGAGGAGTGGAGACTAACATTCCAGCCACCTAGCTGCCAGTGACAAAGCCTATGGGTGGGGCACTGACGGAATGAAGTCAGCTGGCAGTTGGGAATTCCTATCAATTATCCTGTGGCAACCGGAGTGCTCACCAGCAGCACCTCTCTCACTGGACTCTTGGAGCAGAGGAAAGAAAATGTTTTGCTGGCTAGAGCACTGAATTCCAGCACCAGAGTAATGTCTCTCCTTGCTGGACATAAATCCATCACAATGGAAGTGTTAGATCAGCCCTTCTTTGGGGCTGGAGTATCAAGAGGATGATATGTCATTGCCTTCTTCCTCTATGCAGAGAGGTCGATCATTAAGCATGGTTTGGTTCTTAGTGAGCCAACGATTAGGACCCACCCAGACCCTCCCCAAGCTTTCATTAGATGTCTTCAAACAGCGATTGGATGCAGGGATACCACAGCCTTGTTGGGGTCCCCTTCCAACTCTGAGATTCTGTGAACACTTCGGGATTAGCTTCTGGGGACTCAGGGCGCTATAATGGAAAGATCATTGGTCTGAGAGTCAAGAGACCTTCTACCATCAACTCTGCTATTTATTCATTTTGTGATTTGGGGCAAGTCACATAACCCTTCTGGTCCTCAGTTTTCTCTTCTGAAAAGTAAGATTTATATTTTCAAGATTATCTTCTATTTATAATCTATGTATCTTGCATGCATGATTTTGGGGTATATGTTGTTTACCACATTAGAATGTAAGCTCCTTGAGGGCAAGGCCTTTGCTCATGCCTTTCTTTGCTTCTCCATTGCTCAGCATAGTGACTGATATGTAGCAAGAATTTAATAAACACTGTTGCTTTCTCATTATGCTACTCTGTGATTCAAAGATCCACCTCCACAAATACCACTAGGAAGCCTTGGGCAAATGCCTCTACTTGGGTATGTGATCTCCAGTTCTGACTATTTCGGTGGGAGGTATGGGCATCCTATGAAATGGCTCTTTCATGTTACATAGCCAATGGAGAAAAAGACTCGTTTTTTCACTTCCACAGTCTACCACCTCCTGAGATGCAGTACGGTTTCTGCCAAGTTCATGTTGTGTTAGTTGGCTTCTGATGAATGAAAAAACCAGTACTGTCATCTTATGTCTATCATGGGGAATCTGGGCTGGTTTCTAGAATGGCATGAGAAACTTGACTGTATGCCATCACCTCTTAAAACAACAACAACAAATCAAACAATTGACATTCCAGATCTTTCCCATGTCTTATATTCCTTCCCATTTTCTAGTTCTCATTACATCTTCCAAGAGCAACATATTAATTTTAGACATGGGATTAGTCAGCAAACATGGAAAGGTGCTGTTATCTTTGTATACTTGATTCAAATCAAGACATGATTGCCAAATGCCTATTATGTTCAAGTCTTTGCGCTTGGCACTGGAGAAACAATGATAAAAATGATTCAGTCCCTTCCCTCAAGGAACTTTCAAAATGCTTGGTGGTGGAGAGGGAAAGGGTGTGACATGGGAGGGGGTCCAAAGGAGAGCTCCAGAGAAAAAGCTCTAGGAAAACTTTTGGATGGAGAGAACATGTGCTTGTGGGTATGTGGGGGTGGAAGAAATCAGGGAAGGCTTCATGGGGGAGGTGGCTCATGAGCAGGACACTGAATGAAGAGGTGGGAAAGGGGAATGTATTCCATGGATGGGGGCCAGCAGACAGCCTACACAAATCATAGAGGTGAGACATAGGACACTGAGTTCGAGGAACAGCAGGCAGTTCAATTTGGCCATAAGTGTTTGAAGTTGAGTAACATGGACTACATTTGGAAGAGGTGAGTTGCAACTACATTGTTGGGAACCTTCAATGCCAGGGTAAGGAGTTCATATTCCCTCCTATTGGCAACAGGGAGCCAGCAAAGATTTTTGAGCTGAAAAGTCTATTTCAGTGACTTCTTTAGGCATGCTGATGTCTTCTGAACAGTTTGTGCACACACAGATCAAAGTTAACTTGAAACTTGAAGGGCACTTTTGGGGTGGTGTGAAAACCAAATTATTCATTCCCCTATAGATGTGGGAATGGTAAAAATCACCTAGGAAGCCAGCTAAAGAAAAAGAACATAAAGATGGCTGCGGGTATTATACTTTCCTATGGAGGACTTTTGTCTCCTGACTTCTTTAATTACTTTAGTAATTATATTTTGTTCATGTGTTTAAAGAGGCAGCTATGACTCAAAGGAAAGAACACTGAACTAGGAATCAGGGGACCTAGGCTTTCTACTGAAGTCCCATTCTAGGGCCTCACTGGGATGTGGAAGTGATGCTGGAGGCAGAAAAGCTTTACTTTTGGACCTGGCAATACACAGGTGACCTGCTGGGCTATGCGCACAGGTTCATCACAAGACTGTTGGCTACCAGGTGATATTTTTTGACCAGGGAGATCATTCATTATTTTGAAACCTGTATTTATGATCCTAAAGATAAGAAAGTGTAATTATATATTCAGTCATGTCTGACTCTTTGTGACCCCTGTTTGGGATTTTCTTGGCAAAGATACTGGAGTGGTTTGTCATTTCCTTCTCCAGCTCATTTTACAGATGTGGAAACTGAGGCAAACAGGGTTAAGTGTCTTACACTAAAAGTGTAATGACACTATTATAATGAATAAAACAGACTTGTATTAGAGATAGGGTTTTAGAATTTGAAAATGTCCAATGAACTCCAGACTGAAGAAAGAAGCAATGAATCATTGTATAATTATTGTTACTATATTGCTAGAAAGTACTAAATAAATGTAAATTATTATTATTACCATAATAACTACTCTTGTTCAATGGAGTTCAGATAAAAATAGTCCTTTGATGAGTCACTCTCCTGCATTTATTCTTTTACGTTATTCTTTTGTATGTTATCACAACTATTGCCTCCAGGATCAAATATGAACTCCTTTGTGTGGCTTTTACAGTCCTTCACGACCTGGCCCTTTCCTATATTTCTAATTTTCTTACCCTTTACTCCTTTCCATGGACTCTGTGGTTCAGGTACACCAGCCTTCTTTAGTATTTTTGCACAGGACACTGCGTCTTCCAACACTGTACCTCTATACTGGCTGTCCCTGTAGGGCAATCCCATCATTCCCCATCATAAAACCTTTCCTTCAGCCAAGCCAAACTCCTGTTCCTACCACAAACCTAGATCATGCTGTTCTCTCAGTCCAAAACATCCTTTCTCCCTTTTCCCATCTACCTAGAACCTGCCTGTCCTTCAAACACCTGATAAAGCCTCACCTTTCCAGAGAAGCCTTGTGTTGTCTCTAGTCCTGGCACAAGGTCATATTCAATCAATGAATTCAACCAGTACACCTGAAATCCTCTTCCTCTCCTGGAAATCTCTGCCTCCTGGCTTCTGTCTTCTTTCAAAACCCACTTCAAATCCCTTTTCCGCAAGAGACTTCTGCTGCCTTCCCCTTCCCCACCCCTACTCCATGGTGCCTTCCTTCAGAGATCGCTGTGTATATTTGGTGTTTATCCAGTTGTCTTTCCTACTAGAATGTGAGCTCCTTGAGGACAGGCTCCATGTTTTTGCCTTTTTTTTGTATCCCTAGCTTTAGCTCAGTGCTTGACATTGAGGGTAGCTGGGCGGTGAAGTAGATAGAGCACTGGGCCTGGAGTCAGGAAGACTCATCTTCCTAAGTTAAATTCAGCCTCAGACACTTATTAGCTGTGTGACCCTGGGCAAGTCACTTAATCCTGTTTGCCTCAGTTTCTTTATCTGTAAAATAAGCTGGAGAAGGAAATGGCAGCCACTCCAGTATCTTTGCCAAGAAAACCCCAAATAGGATCACAAAGTGTTAAACATGACTGAAAGGACACTACAATGGCAGTCTGTAGGTGCTTAACAAATGTTTGTTGACTAACTGACTACAACTACTATTATCATTACTACTACAAGACCCATACTAGATTAACAGGAGATCTTGAAGGGCTGCTGTTACTAATCAACCTAGATAAGAGAAAAGTACCAGAATTACATAAGAGAAATTCTCCAGGCTAAGAACTCTCAGTTTCTGAGTCAGATCAAACTGGATCTTATGGGTAATTTGTTTTCCATTTCCCGACTCCCAATCAATTTCTGATAACCCAGATTATCAGAAAAAAAGTGGTATCTGGATTTTTCCAGGTTACTGAGGGTCTGGGGCCCAGGGGGATTCTTCATGCTAGGTTCTTCAAGTCTCTGAAAGGGTAGAGACATTTGAGGTTTGGGAGAAAGGAAAGAATGGGCATTCCTAGAATGCAAATGGGAGGGAACAAGTATTTATTAAATGACTACTGTGCACCAGCTACTGTGCCAACTACTTCATAAATATTACTTCATTCAACAGTCAAAACAACCCAAGGAGGTAGATGCTACTATTATCCTCATTTTACAGTTGTAGAAATTGAGGCAGGGAAAAGTTAAGTAAAGTGAGTGTCTAAGGCAGGATTTGAATTCAGGTCTTCCTGACTCCAGATCCCGTGCTTTATACACTACATGTGGGTAGGTTGAAGCACTTTTGGAAAAGGACTGATAGAACAGGAGTTCTTAAATCTTTTCATGTCATGAACTCTTTGGACAGTCTGGTGAAACCTATGGACTCTATCCCCTGCCCCTTTCAAAATCATATTTTAAAAATATGTTTAATTTTTTCCTCTTTTTTCTCCCAATGTATTGAATTATTTATTTTTAGTTTTCAACATGCACTTCCACAAGTTTTAAATTTTCTCCCCCTCCCTCAAAATGCTATTTTAAATGAATAAAATAAATAGAATTACAAAACTATATTGAAATAAAAGTTATAGAAATATATTTTTTAAAAACCAAATTCATTGTCCCTAAGTTAAGAACCTCTGCCTTAGAGGGATATATTGATTGACGTAGGGATAAAATGGAGAAACTCTGGAGAAAATAACTGGAGAGGGAGAATCTAGGGGGTTAGAAAGGTTCTGAGGAAGGGAAATGATGTTCCTACTGGGGACAGAGTCATGGGTCAGGGAGAGAAACAAGTTGTCCCAGAGAACAACAAGCTCTTATTCTATATAGATATTCTATAATATCTCTGAGGAGAGACATTAATGGGAACCAAGGAAGTCATGGCTAGCTTAGAAAAGCTGAAGGAATCGAAGTAACACGTAGAAAATGGAGAGGACAGAGAGAGCAGGTCAGGAGGACTAAGTAGAAGCCACTGAATGCTGGTCTGTCTTTATGACCAGCTGGCCAATATCAGCCTGCTCCTTTAAAAAAGGAAAAGCACTTCGTGTTTATCTTCTAGTTACTTTGTACAGATTAAAAATAATTAGTAAGAGAAAGCAGGAAATTTAGTAGGGAGGGGTAGAGATTAGGACTGTGAGTCAGAACATCTTGGTTCCGCTCCCCTTGCCACTTCCTCTAAGACCTGAGTCACCTCCCCATTTTGGTATCAGTTTCCCCATCTGTTAAATGGGATTTGAAAACATGCCCCTCCCCTGCTAGTTGTGAGATGATCCACTTAAATCTTAAAAGGGCTACACAAATATGAATTCTTATTACAATTCAGTTCAATTTAGTTCAGCACCAATTTACTGAGCAGTGATTGTATTGCCCTGTGCCTGGCACTAGAGACAACACAAGGCTTCTCTAGAAAGGAGAGGCGTCATCAGGTGCTTGAAGGACAGGCAGGTTCTAGGTAGGTGGGGGGAAGGGAGGAAGGATGCTCTGGACTGAGAGAATGGCATGATCTGGGCAGTGAGTAGCTGGTTTGTGGTATGAAGATGAGTTTGGTTTGGCTGAAGAAAAGGTTTTACATGGGGAGTGATGGGAAGTTTGTTTAGAGTCAGTGTGTAGGCCAACGGAGAACTGTTGAAGGAGATGTAGCATATGAATTACATGATCAAATTTGCTTTTGTTCAGGTGTTTTTCAGTTGTGTCTGACTCTCTGTGTCCCCATTTGGGGTGTTCTTGGCAGAGATACTGGAGCAGTTTCCCATTTCCTTCTCCAGCTCATTTTACAGTGGAGGAAACTGAGGTAAACAGAATGAAATGACTTGCCCAGGGTCACACAGCTAGTAAGTGTCTGAAGCTGGATTTGAACTCAAGAAGATGGATCTTTCTGACTCCAGGCCTGGAGCTCTATGAACTATGGCATCACCTAGCTACTTTAGGAAGATTAATTTAGCAATGGTACCCATAGAACAGATTGGAGAGAAAGAAGGGCATTGGAGATAGTAAGAACAGTGAAAAAGTTATTACAGTAGATCGTGAGTTCTTCTGTTAGACTATACCCTCTTTAAGGACAAGGATTCTCTTATTCCTGTTGGTATCTCCCACATCACTTACCATGGTGCTCCGCACGGACCTATAAATGCCCAGTTATTGTCATAAGATTTAGAGTTGGAGAGAACCTTAGAGCTCATCTCAGTCAATCGATAAAGATTCATTAAGGGCTTGCTATGTGTCGGGCACTGTACTAATCGCTGGAGATACAAAAAGAGGCAAAAGATAGTCCCTGCCCTGGAGGAGCTTACAATCTAGTCCAATCATTTAATTTCATTTAAAACATTTTTCATTAAAAATTTTTTTTCAGTCCCTTTATTTTTTTTTTTGACAAATGAAGAAACTCAAATCCAGAAAGGTAGCTTGCCTAAGGTCCCGCAAGTGCTAAGCAGCAGATCTAGAATTTGCAGTCTGATTCCCAGTCCAGTACCAGTAATCTTTCCACTGTACTCTTGTTGAATTGAACTGTGATGATAAAAGTTTGGAAGAGGTGAGAATACCCAGGTAAGAGAGATGCCCTGAAAATAAGAGTAAGAGGCCTGGGAAGGGGGAAGGAGAGAGAAGAATCAGAAGATTCCAAGCTTTCGAGCTTGGGTGACTGAGAGAGAGGAGAGATGGGGGGAGGAATGTGGAAAGGGAGGGCGGTGCCTCCGGAAGCACTTAGATTGAAAATGCAGGACCGATGAAGGGCTTTGTCCTTGAGTGTCACAAGAGCCACTCGTTGCCAACACCTCATTCCTTGAGTTGACACATCACAGGTTTTGGGGTGGGCTTCTGACTCTCTTTTCCTTTCCTAGAACTCATGTGACCAGAGTCTTTCAGTTTCACACCAACCTTGGACAACATTATGGTATAAGGAAAAGACCTCAGTGGAGAAGAATGTAGCCCATAAAAATGACAAACCCAAGCAAGATAAAGTGTCCTTAATACCATAAAAGACACACCCTATTTTCACAATTATGACATAGAAATGCCTTTTGCCAGTATTGGGGGTAGGGCTGGGGGAGGAGCTGTACCCTCACTTAAGTTATGTTCATGGCGCAGTTCCAAGATATTAAAAACTGCTATGTTTCCTACAAAGCATGAGCAAGCCTCCGTGTTCTGGGCCTGTATCTAGCACAGGGGCATAATCACACGCTGGCACAGGGGGAAGGCGACAGATATGGGTTCTATTGGTTATGCCTGGGCTCCAGATGAAAGCACCCCTTTCCAATTACATTTTATTTGTCTCATATTTATTTCTAGGGCCCAGCTACTGTAACATTCCTCCAGAGTCTATAAGATCCCAGTCTACACTTGGAAAACTGAAAAATAAGAAGAAGCCTGTCCCTTGGGTTCTGGTTTTTCTGTCAACTTTATACCTATGCCTTTTGTTTTCATATGTCAGTGGTCCGTTCCCACTAATTGCATGATTTCACATCTCTAATCCTCGGCTTCCTTTGTCCAATGAAGGAATTTGTGTTTTTTAAACTATGAACAACTTTACTACAGCCTTGGTTCTGAACACAAAGTATGTGCATTTTGCATTGCTCATGCCCTCAGGCCCCAAAATGCCCAAGGAACACTGCCCAGACCCCTTTTGAATGGAAAAAATTCATGAAGCCCTGGGACCAGATAACTTGTGAGGTCCCTTTCAGGTCTAAATCTATGACTGATGAGTCAAATCCTCATAGGCTTCTATTATACTTACCTTCCACTGGGATTGTTCTATTGCTGCCTGGAAATACCTCAAACCTAGGGAGACTCATTTTAAATTGGCTCAAAGGAAATCCCTATTGATATAAGGGGAATTCCTTTTAATAGACAGTCCAATGAAATACACTGGAGTCAACACTTTCCTATCATTTCCTGTCATAGGGGTTTGAGAAGTAATCCCAGCTAAATTAGATCATGTAAGACCTTGGATGCCCTTCTAAGATGATTATATTGGAGAGAGTGAAAGGGTGCCAAGTTGGGAAATAAGGAAGAGGAAACATAAGAAGAGGTTTGTAGTTTCCACATTAGATCAGTGATCCTGAATCTTTTAGTGGACGATTTTCAGACCAAAGTCAGAAGTAGAGATTTTGTTTCATGACTAGTATCAGGCTATCCTTACACAAAGCCTAGAGATATCCTGCGGTCCTGGCAGCTGAAAAGTTCCAAGTGGCCATGATGGGGTGATGGGACCTGGACCCCTAAAGGCCCTGAATTTTCCCAGCAGCCTAGATCACTTAATTAGTTTACTTGACATTTCTTTCAGTGTCCTATGTAGCCTACCCTAGATTACTTACCACTCCTTAATCCCATCCAGATCCTTTCACAGTCCCTTTTGTTTATAAGCATTAGTCTCACCCCCATTAAGTTACAGGTTCACTAGGAACCCTGCCTGACTACATGATGATTTGAGTGTGTGAATTCATTCCAGGCAAATGCCGCCAGGTACCCTGACATTTTGGGGTTCCCAGCAATACAAACTTTGTCAGTCATAGGTTCTCCCATTTCTTCTCTCCTTTTCCTTTCCTTTCCTTTCCTTTCCTTTCCTTTCCTTTCCTTTCCTTTCCTT
>NW_027187378.1:23693575-23710788 GCF_028583685.1 Petaurus breviceps papuanus | reverse complement strand
TTTCCTTTCCTTTCCTTTCCTTTCCTTTCCTTTCCTTTCCTTTCCTTCCTTCTTTCCTTCCTTCCCAAGGAAAGCAATATTCAAATTATAAAGGACTATGACCGTTAAGACCCAGTACTGGGCCTGGAATCAGGAAGACCTGAATTCAAATATGGCCTCAGACAATTACTAGCTGTGTGACTGTTTGCCTCGGTTTCCTCATCTATAAAATGGGGCTAATAATAGCACCTACCTCCCAGGTTTATTGTGAGGATCAAGTGAGATGATAGTAAAGCTCTTAGTACAACGCCTGACACACATCAGGGACTATATAAATATTAGCCATTATTACTGAGGAAAAGTACAAAGGGTAAAAATGGAAAGTCCCTTCATTGGGCCTTCCCTCCCAGGAGCTCAAAGTTGATGAGGGCGGGAGAGGTAGGGGATGCAATTAGAACACCAGGTAAATGAAAGGCAAATCTTTCAATGGTCATTCTTAGTTGATATATTTTCCTCAGAGCTAGATCTGGGAGCAGACAAAACAGGCAGCCACCTTGGGAGAAATTCATAATCTGGGGCAACCAGGGATATTTTCCAGTATGATGTTTTATAAACTCAAATAGTTTTAATGTCAGCAAATAACATTGTCCCTGACATCTAGTTATTGAAAGGCACCTGGTGTATAATACGAGGAGCACTAGATTTGGAGGAAGCAGATCTTGAATCCTGCCTCAGTCACTTACAGTATGGTCATCCTAGGCAGGTCATTTAACGAATCTGAGCTACTGTTTTCACCTGTAGGGGATGAGATCATTCAATCTACCATTAAGCATTTGTTAAGTACCTGCTACAGGTAGCTCTGGGGTTCTGTGCCTAGATTCAGGAGTATTCAACTTCCCCAGTGCAAATCTGGGCTGAGACACTTACTAGCTGTGTGACTCTGGGTAAGTCACTAACCCTTGTTTGCCTCAGTTTCCTCATCTGTAAAATGAGCTGGAGAGTGAAATGGCGAACCAGCCCAGTATCTTTGTCAAGAAAACTCACAAATGGGGTCTCAAGAGCTGGATGTGACTGAAACAATTGAACAACAACAAGGATTTACTATGCTCCAGGCAATGTGCTAAGCCCTGGGGATACAAAAATAAAAGTTCTTGCCCTCAATGGGCTTACATTTTAATGGGGGAAATGGTTCATACAGCACACATAAAAAGTGAATAAATATAAATATACATGAAACAGTTAAGCATAAGGTGATTTACTCTGGGGAGAGTACATTGGAACATTCAGAGAGCTGAGTCGTTCTCCCTTGGGCCATTCTCATGGGCCACTGTGTGCTCTGGATCAGTGACAGCAGCAGGGGGAGGGGATGAAACAAAAGAAGATTGGCCCCCCAGGTAGAAGATATACCAACTCAGTAGACTTAAGAGGAGATATTTTGTCTGCTTTCATTCTCCTTTTCCTCTTTCATGAATGTGTTTTTCTCTGGGACTGTCCCTGATGGTGAGAGAAAGGTTCTGACAGAAATGGCAGCATGTCCTGCCTATGCAAGCCTGAGCCCATGCCTTGGGCCCCTGGCTGCCCCTTCTGTTTTACGGTTCTTCTCCAATCGTAGGTGACTGAACAATAATTCTGAAATGGACTTTTCCAAGGCAACTTCATGAGTTCAAGAGGCCGGTGGCTCCTGGATCCTTTAGTCAGAGGTGATTGGTAGCAGGAGGAGTTTTCTCCATTTAAACTCTTCTTGGAAAAGATGATTACAGACAGAAGGATGAGTCAAAGCTCTGGCCTAGTTTGCTAGAAGATGGGGACTTTGATGGAGTTGTTTGACAGTACAGAGTGGAGGGGAAGGTGAACTGGCTATTTAGTCACCCATGAAAATTTCATATATATTTTAATTACCACTCCCCCCCCAAAGTATAATAGGAATTATGGGTTAGTTTCATGTCTTAGATCTTTTTCAATGCATACTTAGGAATTATCTTGTACCTGGCCTATAATGTACATTGAATATCTTTTCTATTTCTTTCAGGGACACCCTAATATGAGCCAAACCTAAACTGTAAAGTGATTTTCACTGGGATTTCAGGGCTGGGACATAAAGAACCAGAGACAATGAGAAAAGAGCCTAAACCCTCTTTGCTGAGCCAAGCTCCACAAGGGCTGAACCCAGTCCACCCGAGCCCCAAGGTGAGGGTCCTTAATAGGAGAGAGAGTCAACTTTGAAAGACTGGACTCTTCGAAGCAATGCCAGGTGCTAAGATAACTCCAAAAGGCTCATGATGGAAAATGCCATCCACATCCAGAGAAAGAATTATAGAGTCTGAATGCAGATCAAAGCAGACTATTTTCTCTTTCTCTTTTTTGTTTTGTTTTGTTTCTTCTTTCTCGTGGTTCATCCCATTGGTTATAATTCTTCTTTGCAGCATGACTAATGTGAAAATATGTTTAATGTAAATGTGTATGTAGAACCTATATCAAATTGCATGTTATCTTAGGGAAGGGAGGGGGAAGAAGGGGGAGAAAATTCAGAACTCAAAAGCTTGTGGAACTGAATGTCGTAAACTAAAAATAAATAAATTAGGGAAAAAATGAAGGACAAACAAAAAAAAAATAGGAGAGAGTGACCCAGGGGCCCCTGGACTAGTGCTGGTCTACAGTTACATATATAAAATGAATTACATGGTAATTTTGGGAGGGAGGACTCTAGAAGGTTAGGGGATCAGGAAAAGCTTAATGTACAAAGTGCTTAAGTTGAGCATTAAAGGAAACCAGCCAATCTAAGACGTGGAAGTGAGAAGGGAGAGCATTTTGGGTGAGGGAGACAGTCAAGGGGAAGGCATGAGGAGATGAGGCTTGTGTTTATGGAACAGCAAATAGGCCATGAATTCATGGAGTGGAGTAGTGTTAAAGAGGACGGGAAAGATAGGAAGGGGCCAGATGATGAAGAGCTTTAAATGCCAAACCAAGGGATTATATTTAATCTAGAGGTAATGGGGAACTACTAAAGTTTCCCCAATAATGTGATGAGTGGGGGCGGGTAGGTGGCTCAGTGAATAGAGCACAGGCCCTGGAGTCAGGAGGACCTGAGTTCAAATCCGGGCTCAGACACTTAACACAAAAACTAGCCGTGTGACTTTGGGCAAGTCACTTAACCCTAATTGCCCTCCAAATAAAAGGGCAAAAAAATAATGTGATGAGTGCTGCACTTCAGGAAAATCATTTGGGTGGCTATGTGGAAGATGGGTCTGGAGAGATTTGAGGTAATGAGGCCAATTTGTCATGTTATTGCAATTGTCTGGTGAGAGGTGATGAAAAGTTTGAGATGGAATAATTAGGGACTGTACCTGGAGAGAGAGACAGATGGGAGAGATAATGTGGAGGGAGAAACAATAAGATTTGGCAACTGATAAGATATGGAGGATGAATGAGAGTGACGGGTTGAGTATAACACCAAGATTGCAAACCAGGGCAACTGGACAGATGGTAGTGCCCAAAGGATAATAATACCAGGTATATCTGCCTGCCAGTGTTGCTGTGAAGATGGAATGAGAGGGTATGTAAAGTGCTTTGTAAGCTTTTAAGCACTTTATAAATGTCAGCTAGCATCATTATTTACATTGTGACAAGTCAAGGTGTCCATGTGAAGTAAGAGCTCAAAGCCTCAGTGGACAGTGATATAGAGGATGGGGTGCAGGGGAATAGAGTTTGCCAGCATCTGGCCAAGACTCACCAAAGCTTCCTCCCAGCCCATGGCTTTACATCTGAGTCATTTCTCTCACATGTATTGCAAGCTTGTCAGGCAGAGACCCACTCCTTTTCTTTCCCACACAATGCTGAGTGTGCCACTTGGGCAAGAGAACCAAGAATGGGAAGAGTCTTTCCTTTGGCTTCACACATTCCCTTCTTCTCTGAGCTGTCCTTTCCCTTCTGCCTTCCCTTTACATCAAGACTGAGAAAGAAATGTTTCAGAGTGTAGCACAACCCAAGATGGCTAAGGTATTCAGTGCTTCTCCACAGGAATGAATGACTTCCCTTTAATTAAGTCCGAACTAATCTCCTGTATGGTTCATCTTAACTATTACTCCCTACAAAACAAGGATCTTATTTTTGTCCTCCACGGACACTGCTGTCAGGGCAAAGAGCAGGATCACCCCTGAGAAGATTGGCAGGTTTTATGACGGAAGTTCTACTAAGTCTCCATGTTTTCATTTCTACTAAGGCGTTCTAAGTTGGGATGGGTGGACTTTGGTTCTTCCCCATTTGAGCTTTGGGGTCTTTAAGAATCCTCCATTAAAATGCAGATAGATTCCTTTGGTCCAAGAACCACATAACCTCATAATAAATGAATGAAAAAGAATGTGTTAATTGCTTACCATGTTTCAGGTACTGTGGTGGATTCTAGGAATACAAATATAATCAAGCAAGAGGGCTCCTGCCCTCAGAGAGCTTGCTTACATTACAATAGAAGTAGGGGAGAGGTGACTAAGGAGGAATGTTTTGGATGAGAAATTCAGAGGGATGGTGATTGGAGTCATGGAGTCATTGATTGACAGGAGATCCTTTCCAGGTATGGTAGTGTTGATTTGATTATTGTTCTTAGAGCTAAATTTGATAAAGGAGTTGGGAATATGACATGGAGACATAAGGGGTATGGTGGGGCTGTGTCCATTTAAAATAAGTTGAATGCTCACCCACCAGAGAACCAAGGTTCCAGGAGTGGGAGTGCAAGGTCACCATCTGGTCCAATATATACTTAAGTAGGAATCCTCACCCCAATACAACCCCAAGGGGTCATACTTTAAACCCTTAGCATCATCTGGATTTAGGTCTTGGCTCTGCCACTTATTAGACTCTAAGAGGGAAGAGACCACAGAGTTAGATCATCCAGTCCAACCCTCTGATTTTTCAGATCAGTAAATAATAGATGAAAGAATAATTTTATCCTAGAAGTAACAGGAGTCACTGAAAGTTTTTGAGGAAGGGAGTGGTTAGAATCATGCTTTAGAAAGATATTTTTGGTGGATGTGTAAAGTTCAGATTTGAATGGGGAAAGACTAGAGGTAGGGAAACCAAATAGAAAGATATTATAATAGATAATTTGAGAGATGATGAGTCACTCAACTAAGGTGATGGTTACATGAGTAGGAGAGATACCAGCTCTGCTATTTACTTTCTGTGCAGCCTTGGACAACTTATTTGACCTCTTTAACCCTGGATTTCCTCATTGGTAAAATAAGAAGCTTGAGAGAAAATTGCAAAGACGTCAAAAGACAGAAATAGTGTTAGAAGGGCTGTAAGAAGATAGTTACTATAATGCACAATTGATGGAGCTCTTGCTTGGTCCAACAATTCTGGAGAAAAATTTCAAATTAGGAAAAAAAGTCACTAGACTGTTTATATTCTATAACCCAGAGATCCCACTACTGGGCATAAACTCCAAGGAAATTAAAGACAAAGTTTCCATGCATACCAAGATATTCATAGTAGCAGAGGGATATTTTTACTCATTAAAAATTCTTCCTTCTCTTGAACAGAAAGCTGGCTTTCTGTAATTTCCACCTATTGCCTTCTGGGGCCATAGAGAACAAGTTTGTCTGCTTCCTTTCCTCTTGGGTAGACCTTTGTGTACTTAAAGATCATTAATATATTAGTTACAAGTTAAAACCTTGTGGGACCTAAGACAAGGAAAGGGAGACCAGAGCAGAGAGAAAAGAAACTTGGAGGGAGATGAGACTATAGGCAAACCACTCATTTCACAATTTTCCTTCAGGCTTCCTTGTGCTCACAAAACATAACGTTTGCCAAAATGCCACCGTGAATCATCTTTATATTATCTCAGGCAAGCAAAGCATAGCTTCTCACCACCTAACATATAGCTAGCCAGCTCAAGGAGTAAAGCCCAGAATTCCACTGGCAAACCATTCAGTCAAGCAGAATGACATGGGACTTCAAAGCTGGAAGGGACCACATTGGCCATCTAGTCTAACCCTTACCTAAACAAGCATCTCATCTACAGCAACCTCAACAAACGCTCACACATTTTTTGCTTAAAGTTCTCCACTTAGGGAGAGCCCATTATTCTTGAATGTGGCATATTATACTTTTAGACAGTTTCAGTGGTTCTTCTTTGTGGTGGTGGTCAGTCAGTTCAGTTGTCCAACTCTTTGCAACCCTATTTTGGACTTCCTTGGCAAAGATACTGGAGTGGTTTGCCATTTCCTTCTCCAGATCATTTGACAGATGAGGCAACTGAGGCAAACAGGGTTAAGTGACTTGCCCAGGGTCACATAGCTAATAAGCATCTGGGGCTGGATTTGAACTCATGAATGTGATTCTTCCTGATTCCAAGCCCAGTGCTCTCCACTGTGCCACCCAGCTGCCTTAAATGTTCTTCCTTACCTCAAGGCTAAATTTGTCTCTTTGTTCTTCCATACATTGCTCCTTGCTCGGCCCTTTGAGACCAAAGTAAAGATATATATTCCCTCCTCCATAGGGTAGTTTTCATAACTTTGAAGGAATATCATATCTATTTTACATTTTCTCTCCTTTGGGCTAAATATCCCCACTTCCTTTATATGTCATCATGAGGCTCTCTATTATTCTAGAGTCAGACTCCATGTATTAGACCAACTAAAACCACATAGGCTTTTGTTGTAATGACATATAAGGCTCAATACTTTTTAAAGGTGAAGAGAAATTAGTTCTTTAAGATCATACTTCCTTCCCAATCTCCCCCTCCCCCCATGCCACATGCTCAAGTCTCCGTTCCTGTTTCCAGGCGATTATGAGGAAGGTTGGTGGGTTTGAGGGGAGCTTTATAGTCATGTGTGACTTGTTGCTGAGGGATTTGCACTGGGAGATGATAATGAGTAGCTTTATTGTTTGGGATTTCTCCCAGCAGACATTCAAAAGGGAGTGAGGGACCTGTCCTCTTATTTCTCTCTTTCTTGACTTGGACTCACCCACGTGGCAAATAGTATCCTTTGCTTTGAGGAGGAGGGAGGGAGATGGGCGCTCTTTACCCCTCCATCCTTAACCCGTCACCACTTCCATATAGAGCATAAACCCAATGGAAGAGCTCATGGGCTCTGCCTTTTATTTATAAACATTTTTTCTTTCAGGGAGGAGGGCAGGGCAATTGCCCAATGTTTCAAGTCAGATTTGAACTCAGGTCCTCCTGACTCCAGGGCCAGTGCTCTATTCACTGTGCCACCTAGCCGCTCTGTGGGCTCTACCTTTTAAAAAATGTTCCCTTTCCTGAGTAGGTGACTGACCATGATTCTTAAGGTGGGAAAGTACAGACTTGGGGTGACCCTGTGAGTTTGAGAGGTCCAGACTCGGGGTCCAATGAGGGTAATGGATAGTTTCTGTGAGCAGTTGTTGACTGATGGAATGAGAATCTTCTGTGTCAGAGAGGAAAGCTCCCAATGAGATGATTGGCTCCAGGGTGGCTGTTAAGTATCAGGAGCCATGGGGGACAGTAAATGTAAAATACCTTTGTGTTCCGAAGAGGCTCTAGGATTCACCTCCCTGCAGATCATCACTGTAGTTGTAAATTGTCACTAAATGCATTCTGATAATGCGCGCTTGTGAATGTTTTATATTGAGCACTTCTTGTATGTATCTGTCCCAGGCTTGAGTCTTTAGCGCACCTAACTTCCTTTCCCCACACCACCTCCATTCCCACCTTTTCTCAATGGCCCTAGATGTGAATGAACCACAGGCGTCTTTAAAGAATCAAAGGGCATGACAAGAAGGAACCAAACCTATTCGTTAGAATCAGGTTCCTCTGAACTGAACCTGACCAAGCTACATGCCTGGGTACAGGATGAAGAGGTTGAGTGAGTTCCTCAGCCCCTTGGTGATCTTGCAGTGGCTCCTCAAGGTTACATAAATAAGACTTTGTCAAAAGAAAAATAAGGCAGAGAGGCACATTTCTTAGCAGACACACCCAAGTGTCCTTTAAATGAGAAGTCTAACCTGGGAAGAGGATTCATCACCAGAAGGGATTAAGAAGTCTGACGATTCCTTCTAATTGGTGAGAGACACTCTTCTAGGTTGGCCAGTCTCCACCCTCCCTAGCATGTCAACACTGGCTGCTGCTGTGTGTGTCTGAGCCCCTACCTAGTGATAGTTGAGAGGGAATAATAGTCCAGCCCAGATATACACCTGGGATGAGATGAGAGAACAAAATCCCAGGACAGAGAACCACCATAATAAGGCCTGGGGAAGGAAGTGGGGTTCAGGGTGCATGCCCATCATTATCTGCTTTTTAAGCATCTCCAGTCACATATAGAAGAAGCACATCAGAAATAAAGCATGAAGTCAAGTGGCAGGAACACCAGGACATTTGATTCCCTTTCTTTGGGCTCCCAGAATGCCATAGGAAACATGACAAGGCCACAAAAGGTGAGGAAACCCCGACCATCTTCATCAGTGGCTCCGCCCCACAGAACACTACTTGACAAAGTAGAAGAGTGACAGGGATGGAAAATGGGTCCTTGTGCCCCCTAGCCTTTTGGGCAGAGTCTGTACTCTTTAAAGAGATAGGAGGGACTTGGTACTAGTGACAATAATAATGGTAATAATTGGAGGAGAAGGAGAAGGAACAACATGAGGAGAAGAAGAAAAAAAGAAGGAGAAAGAGAAAAAGGAAGAGAAGGAAAAAGAGGAATAGGAGAAGGAAGAACATGAGGAAGAGGAGAAGACAAAAAAAGAAAGAAGAGGAGGAAGAAGATAATAGAAATGGCATTTATAGCATTCTTAAAATTTTACAAAATACTTTTCATGCACTATCTCATTTAAACCTCACCAAAATCCAGTGAGGTAAGTATATTGTCCAAGTACCTAGGATCACAGAACCGTAGGATTACAGCCGGCAAAAGAAGTTTTCACATTTTGACACTGGAACTTTCATAGAACAGATTCCTATCAATGTACCCAGAATAAAAGTCTATCAAATAAAGCCTTGATAGGACAGAGTCAAACTATGAGGTATGCCTCACCTCCCAGCTACCCCTAAAAAGGAGATCTACTCATCTTGATTGCAATCAAGACAACCATAAAAGCCAGAATTTTACTATTTACCACACATAGAATAAAATTGCTTCACATAATGGGTAGCAGCTCTGGAGTAGTAGGAAATGAGATATTTTTGGTGGAAATAGGTGCCTGACTAAGCAATATTATAATCGTAACAGTGACTAAGGATGTGCACAAAGAGTCTTTGACAATATATCCCCATGTGGAGGACCCTGGAGATCCTGCTCCCAGAAGATACCTAATGAGATGTGATTGCCTTGGAGAGACTCAAGTATATATAGACTGGCTTCAGTTTGCTAACCAAGAGCTTAGGAGGTCTTTTCAAATGGTTGCATAGCTGAAATGGCAGGTGGGTGGGTGTAATGTTAATGGGATATAAGATCTTCCCCTCATGTGAAGCCCATTCAGGAGGTTTGTTTAGGGGGAACTTGGTTGCAGGAAGGCTTTTATACCTTTTACTAATTTCTAATTAGGCACTGGGTCATGAGGGTTGCGATGCCTTATGACTCTGAGAAGTGTACATATACTCTGAGTTGGTATTTTGCTTTGGGGCCTTGCTTATGAGAAGGATCTTGTGATTCCCTAGTCAAGATTCCGAGTGGTTATAAGTTCAGAGCTCTCTGACTGCTCAGATGTAAAGGCTCTCTCCATCGAGGGATGTGTAGAAAGTGTATAGTTGATTCAGACAGTCAGAGCCCTGTCTGTTGGTCTTTATTTCTCTGCTTGTATTTTCTCTGAAGTTCAGAGTGCTGACTTTTCCTCTAAATTAGTGAATATAATTTAAAAAGATTGCTGACTTCTTAAACAGCTATCTTTCCTGGTAAAGCAGATCTAAGAACCTGTGCTAGCAGCCAGCCATGTCGGTGTGGGTGCCACTACAGTGGGGCATGTTAAAAAATGACTAGTGACTAGAATGTTGGCCATTCTCTTTGATTCCTTTGATTATGGTGTTCAATGAGAGATTATCCTATAAGAGGAGAAGGCTTAGGCCTTCTTTGCTCCAAAGCTGACATGTTTGTGGCTCTGAAAATGCTGAAAGAGCCACTGTCCTTTTATTTTGGCATTTCTCCTTTTCCATTTTAGGTAAAGGAGATTCATCTAGAGATTCTGACCTTGTGAGTTAAAAAAAATATCAGGAAATGGAGCCCCTGGGAGATTGAGACCATGTTATTTTTTATAGCTAACCTACCGCCAATGCCCCAAGGAGCAAAGAGTAACTTTTGAAAGATGCTATTGAAAACCAGGAGCTGAGACAAAGACTTATTTAGCATCAGTGCTCTATTTGGATGTGAACTAGGTGAGACTAGTACTGTGTAGAAACTGTGCCACAATGGAGTCTACTCTTCCCAAAGACTGACATGATCTAGGGGAGAGTGTGTCTCTGAGATAATGAAAAGAAATGTCTGTACTTTTGTCCTTGCTATGTCTTTGAAATAAATGTCCCTTTGTCAAAGCTAAGTGACGTTCATTGGTTAAATGGGAATGGGATGTTAGTCATTTACCAGCACCTAACAGTGGGAGGAACACCACTGGTGGGGGCTCTTATTTGATGACATTAGAGAGAAAGGCAACCCAAGCCTTAAGGCTACCCCCTGAAACCCTGCAGGGAAGATGGCTTGGCTCAAGGACAGTGAGTAAGTGCAATTTAATACATCATAATAATAATTATATCAACACGAGCTCATATTTATATATGGCTTTACAATTTATAAAATGCTTTTCAATTCTGAGAGGTAGGTAGGGCAAGTATTAGTGTCTCCACTTTAAAGAAGAAATTGAAGCTTCAAAAGATAAAGTGACTTAGGGTCATGAGATCACAGGTTTTTGGATCTGGAAGGGACCTTAGAGGCCACCTAGTCCAACACCCTCATTTTTCAAATGAGGAAACTGAAGCTGAAGGAGAAGAAAAAGCTTATCCAGGGGCGACCAGGTAGCACAGCGAGTAAGAGCACCGGCTCCAGTGTTGAGAAGACCTGGAGATCGAATCCCGGGCTCAGACACTTAGCACCCACCCAGAAACACCTGGCTGTGTAACCTTGAGCAAGTTACTTAACCCCAATTGCTTTAAAAAAAAAAAGCTTATCCAAGGTCATTAAAAAAAAATAATGTTCTGTAACATTTTTCTGGACTCTGGGAATTATTTAATTATTTTCTGCATTCATGTGAGACAGCACAATAAAATGGAAGGTGTGTGAAACTGAGAGTTAGAAACCTTGGTTGGAATCCTGTCTCTGTGATATATTGTTATTGTTCAGTCAGTCATGTCTGAATCTTTGTGACCCCAGATACTGGAGGGGTTTGCCATTTCCTTCTTTAGCTCATTTTACAGATGAGGAAACTGAGGCAAACAGGGTTAAGTGACTTGCCCAGGGTTACATAGCTAGTAAGTGCCTGAGGATGTATTTGAACTCACGAGAATAAGTCTTCCTGATTCCAAGCTGAGAGTTCTATCCAGAGAGAGGACTCCATAACTTACTATCTGTGTTAGATAGTATCTTAGAGGCAAGTTACTTCCCCTCTCTATAAATTGAGAGGATTGGGCTGGATGATCTCTGTGGAAGGATCCAGCACTCAAATGATGACCTCTTAAACAATGTACCAGTTAAAGACAGTGAGACCGTGCTCCCTTGGGTCATGCAGCTAAAAAGTGATTAAAGGGTGTCAAACCCAGGTCTGAAGACTCCAGCCCCAGTTCCCTTTCTACTTTTATGCATTTTAATTGCCATCCATTTGCTACTAGAAACAAAAGCATTGGTGGATATTTTCCCCTGAAAAGTTTCTGCCTCCCAAAAAGTTTCAGAAGCTGTCATATAAGGGAGTATTTAGTATAGAGAAGTGTTCCCAGACCTACCCAGAGTCAAAAATCCAGGCCAAGAAAAACCTGTGCTTGAACCCCTCCCACACACAGTCAATGCCACCCTTCAAGTTCCAAGTCCAACATGGGGAGTGACCCTACATGTTCCATTAAAATATACCCTTAGCAATACATTAAGTCAGGATGTCAAATGCTAGCTTATTTCCCTCCTAATCTCTCTTTCTCCTCCCTGCTATGTATCGTCATGGGTGTTACTCTGGCCTAAGATGCTCTGATCTTCTGTCCCCTTCCCATCCTCACCCAATAAACCTTCCTGCTACAAACTCGTTTTTCTTCTTCTTTTTTTTTAATAGATGGGGGTGGGGGGGAGAGCATACTTGGAGGGGTGGAGTGGAAATGTCCCTCCCTCCATCCTCATTGCCAAGGTATTCAGCCAACCTCTGATGGTTTCCTTCCTTGGCTCCAACCACACCTACTAACTTTCTTGGCTGTTTCCTCCCTTCACCACCACACCTACCCTCCATACAGTTTCTCCTTTATCTCACTGTCCCTGCAGTCTATTTGGAAGGTCACCATCGAGGTCATTTTCCTCGGAAATTTGGATCAGTGCTTGTTGAACTCCTCTACTGGTCTCCCTGTCTGTCCCTTGAGTGTGAAAAGCCATTTGTGTAAATTACTCCTTCTCCCTGTCTTGACCTCTTTGACCATCAGCAGCTTTGTCCTCCTTTCCAACCCCCTCCCAACTCCATCCTAGCCTGACATCACCCATCACGATAACCAAACCCACCCTTCCTGCCATCCCTGAATGTCTGGGCCTCACCCAGCTAGGTCCTTTACCCTTACCACTTTCTTTCCCTTCCTTGTGTTGGTTCATTCATTAACAACTTGGGGCAGGGTCAGAGTAATTTTTTTCCCCCTGAAACAGCTTTTATGAAGCTAATGACAGTAATTTACAACATTACATAAAATAGAACAATAAAAATAATCTTGTCTATCTCAGCACAGGGACCCAACTTGTGGGTTTAAATAAAGTGATTTCCTCTTCCCCACCCTTATGCTTCTTTTAGGCTGGTGAACCAGAATTTTCTCCCCTTCTCTTAGGGTGTTTGTTGGAGGTTTCATAGGTCTCCTTGGAAAATGCATTTTCAGTGAATACAGCTTTAATGTCCCAATATTAAAACAATCACATTTAGATTGAGAAGTCTTTGAAAGCAGGGACTGTCCTTTACCTTTCTTTGAATTCCCAGCACTTAATACAATGCTGGTACACCGGTAATCCCTTAATAAATGTTACAGGGGGCCTTGCTTCTTTGGGATTTTCTCCCTTGAAATAATTTGCAGTGGGGATTAACACTCCTATCACTACAATTTCATCATTTCTATACAATGTTTGTTTAGTTCCTTACTCCATCCCCTTAAAGGGTTTTTTTCAAAAAACAATTTGATTTTCCTCTCATTTACTGTATTTTACGGGGAAATGCCCTAATTATACCCAAATGGGGAGAAGTCAACATGGAATAGGGTGAAGGAACAAAGGTTTCATTCATTTCTCTTCCCATTGCTTCTTGCTACCCTTATTAACAGGAAAAGGCCAAGTACTCTTGAAAGCTGTGGAATGATTTTTGCTTCAGTCTCCTTCCCCCCCCCCCCCCCCCCCATTCCTCAAGTAAGATGAGACAGTCCTTATAGAGTCCTATCTCTGAAGACACATGTAGTTTTACAGGAGCCAGAACAGACTGGGCTGATCCTGTTGTTATACTGCTGTCTACAGATACTGATTCTTCTGCCTCTAATCTGTGTGGCCTTTGAACAGCTGGCTGAGCAAATGGAGGTGCCAGAGGGATGCTGCCGAATTTCGGGTCATTCCCTTAGGGACTTTCATCATTTGATGATGTTCAGTGTATGTCTCTCCACCATTTCTTGAAGCACCCGTAATTCAAAAAATCTCTGATTCTTCAAAGATTGTGATGCTTCATGATTCATAGTCATGCTGCCACTGGTGATTTGTATGTAAGAAATGAAGAATCAGGAAAGGAGATGGAACTAGTCACTCAGTCTCACAGTGAGAACAAGAAATAACAAATGGACAGACTAAGTGCTTCAGTCCAGAGTGATGGTAGATCCCCTTCTGCCTTGGACACTTGCCAGCTGTATGAACCTGGGCAAGTCATTACCTCTGTCAGTCTTAAGTACCTCATTTGTAAAACGGGGATAATAATAGCACCTACCTCACTGAGTTGTGAAAATCTCAGTGAAGTAACATCTTAAAGTGCTTTGCACACCTTAAAGCACTACATAAAATGTTGGCTATTATAGAAGAGCCATGGGAAGACACGGACAAGTGTCACATGGAATGGAAAGGCATGGATGGTTGCAACGTGCTTTGCTGGATAAAATACACCAATGACATCGCAGATCCACTGAAGTCTTAAAAATGTGAGGGGATGGCATTGCCTTGAAATTGCTGTGTTACCTTGGACAATTCACTTCCCTCCTCTGGGGTCCCGTTTCTGTGTCTATAAATGAGGGAACCTCTAAACTTCTTTCCAACTTTAATATTCTAAACTGTTATCATCCTACATTGGTTGTATAAAACTCTGAGGTTATCAATCAATAAATAATCATTTATTAAGTACCAAGCACGGCTTTAGGTTACAAATGTTACAAAGATAGAAACAAAACAGTCCCCCCTCAAGGAGCTTTCACTCTACTGAGAGGAAACCACATATACACAGGTAAGTCAGATAAAACTTGTGTGAAATTAATGTGAGGGCAGCTCAGTGGCACAGTGGATAGAGTCTGGGCCCTGGAGTCAAGAACACTCATCTTGCTGAGTTTAAATTTGGCCTCAGACACTTACTAGCTGGGTGACCCTGGGCAAGTCACTTAACCCTATTTGCCTCAGTTTCCTCATCTGTAAAGTGAGAGGGAGAAGAAAATGGCAAACTAGTATCTTTGCCAAGAAAAGCCCAAATGGGGTCAAGAAGAGTTGGACACAACTAAATAAATGACAATGAGGTCAGATCTATTCTTTAGGATTATCATGTTAGCAAGTTGTATGGAAGATGGAGTGGAGAGGGGAGAGACTGGAGGGAGACTAATTAGGGAATTATTTCAATAGTCTAGCCAGGGAGAGGAACCTGCAGCCTCAAGGCCACATGTGGCCCTCTAGCTCCTCAAGTGTGGCTTTTTGACTTAATCCAAACTTCACAGAACAAATTCACTTAGTAAAAAGATTTATTTTGTAAAATTTGGACTCAGACAAAAAACCCGAACGCAAGGACCTAGAAAGCCACAAGTTACCTTGAGGCCAAAGGTTCCCCACCCTTGGACTAGGTCAAAGTTCATTGTTGTTGTTATTGAGTCATTCGATCATGTCCTATTTTTCCTGAGAAAGTGAGACTGGGCACAGTCCTCCCTCTCTTAAATCCAATTCACTTGCATGTCATGGCATCACTTCCCTGATGTCATGGTTCTCTTCCAGAACGAAGGACACAGAACAGCAACAATCCTTGGTGACTCCTTGGACCACAACACGCCAGCCCTTCTATCGTCCTATTTTCCAAAGTCTATCAAAACAAGGCCAGAGGTAATGAGAAACTAAACCAGGTGGAGCCTGAGTGGAGAGAGAGGACTGATAATAGAGATGTGGAACAATTTTCTCTTATAATCAGTCTCCTACCTCCAATTAGCCAATCTAGGAAACGCTATGGAAACCTGCCTAATAGACCTGCCCTGCCCCAGGGCAAAGTTCCAACAGTTATTAAACCCCTTGGTAGGAAAGAAAAAAGATCAGTGAATAGTTAGAAAGGAGAAAGGTGAAGCTCATTATCTGGGACTGCATTTGGGACCATTAGGTCAAGATTAGCCCAGAAAGGAACAAGGTTGACAAAAAGTGGGATCTCGGTTCCTTATATTATGACTTTATTATTTAAATAACTTACCTCATCTAGTCATTCCCCACCTGAAATGCCTTCCTTTCTTTTATTTTTTTTGGAGAGGCAAGGGTAGAGCAATTGTGGTTAAGTGACTTGCCCAAGGTCACATGGCTAGTAAATGTGTCAAGTATCCGAGGTTGGATTTGAACTCAGGTCCTCCTGACTCCAGGGCCAGTGTTCTATTCACTGCACCACCTAGCCACCCCTGAAATATCTTCCTTTCAAAAATCTTCCTATTCCTACCCATTCTTCAAAGTAGACCTCAAGACCTCTCCTTATTCCCTAAGACTCTATCCTGTGCCCTCTTCTCTCTCTTTAAATGATTTTACTTGGTAAAAATTTGAATTGAATGAGTATCATAGATTCAATTGTCATCTCTATGCAGCTGATTCTCAAATCTATTTATCCAGCCCTAACCTCACCTGAGAGATAACTTGGTGTGGATAGAACTAATGCTGGACTTGGACTTAGGAAGACCTGAGTTCAAATATAGCCTCAGACATTTACTACCTGTGTGACTCTGGGGAAGTCGCTTAACCTCTTTTTGCCTTAATCCATTGGAGGAGGAAATGGCAAGCCATTCCAGTATCTCTGCCAAGAAAACCTCATGGACAATATTGGTGTGGGATGATCCACCGGGTCATGAAGAGCCACACGACGGAACATCAATTACTCCTGACCTCTAGTCTCATGTCTCTACCTGCCAATTGGACATATTGAAGTGAATGTCCCATAGCCATTTTAAACTCAACACGTCCCAAATGGAACTCATCATTTTTTCCCCTGAGCCTCTCTTCCTCCCCACTTGTCCTAATTTCCCAGTTATAGTCAAGAGCTGCACCATCTTCCCATTGACCCAGGCTTGCAACCTAGATGTTATTTTTGACTCCTCACTCTTACACTTCATCTCCAATCAATTGCTGAGGCCTGATGAGTCTACCTTCATGTCTCTTGTATAAATCCCCTTCCCTCCTTTGACCCTGCCCTCAGCCTGGTACAAGTGCTCTCACCTCATGCCTAGAGTATTATAATAGCCCAATGGTTGTTCTTCCTGACACAAGGCTCTCCCCATCCGCTACCCACTGTCAAAGTGATCTTCCTAAAGCCCAAATCTGATCACATCCGCCCCCATGAAATAAACTCCCGTGGTTCCCTATCACTTACAGGATCAAATATAAAATCCTCTAGCTTTTAGAGCCCTTCATAACCTGGCCCCTTCCTACCCTTCCAGTCTTATTACATCTTACCTTATTCTACAATCTAATGACACTGGCCTCTTTGCTGTTCCTCCAACAAGACTCTCTCAACAACATCTCTCGCCTGCACATTTTCTTTTTTAAAATACTCTTATCTGTCTGTCTGTCTGTCTGTCTATCTATCTATCTCTCTATCTCTATCTATCTATCTATCTATCTATCTATCTATCTATCTATCTATCT
>NW_027187378.1:23680053-23693565 GCF_028583685.1 Petaurus breviceps papuanus | reverse complement strand
TCTATCTATCTATCTATCTATCTATCTATCTATCTATCTATCTATCTATCTTTACAGCTCTCATGCTACTTTATTTCTTTATAATTGAAAAAGCCCAGCAGAGCAGATTAATTTTAGCTTACAAGCATGAAATCCATGGAAATATCACCCACCTTTGGGTTAAACTCAAGGGCAAAGGTGACAGTCTAGGGACTTCCAAAGTAGAATTAAAGAAACAAACAGCCTGTTTATAGTGGGGGTTCCAGGAGCACTCGCCCTGGGCCTCGGGCATCTGGAGGAGTCCTGTTCAGACTGAGTTCTTGGCAGTTAGGTGATACTCCATCCCAAGGACCACCACCTGACTCTTTCCTGGCCTTTGCAGGGTGATGGAACCTTTGGCACTAAGTAACTGCTGAGGGACAGGCTTTTGGAAATCAAAAGTCAGGATCTGCTGGTGCTGAGGTCAGAGTTGGGAGAGCTGGTTCAGGTTTTTTGAAAGAATTCACTTAGAACTTCTCTTTAGCCAATGGGCTAAATTGACGCAAAATTTTATTGACACAAAAGCATAAGGGCCTGAGATTTAGCAAGGAGCTAAAAAAAGGCACTGATATAGGAAAAGGACCAGACATATACACAGAAAGCTATACAGATGGTGATGTAAGTTTTAGGGTTTCTAATGGGGGTTGGAGATTTAGGGACAGGATGAAGAAGATGGATGACACAATATAAAAGAGATAGGAAATTTTATGACCCAGGATGGAGAGGAGACAAGGAATTTTTATGGTCCCTAATAAGGGGGATGTTTACTTAGGGTGCTCTCAGACTCAGGAGGGCCTTCCAAGGTACTGAAAAAAGCAACCCTTAATATTAACCCTTAGAGCACCTTTGTATCCCTGTCATGGGGCTCTGACAAGCATATGCTTGAGTACTTCCAGAGAGGATGAGACTCTGCTTCCTGGGTTTCTATCAAGTCCAGAGAGTGCTTAATCATATCATCTATAATTTGAGGCCTTCCCATCTACCATGCTCCTTTTACATATGAGGAAACTGAGGCAAACAGGGTTAAGTGACTTGCCCATCCCAAGTGTCTTTGACTAGATTTGAACTCAGGCCTTCCTGAATCAAGGCCTGGCACTCTATCCAGCAGCACCAAGCTGCCACCTAGCTTTGTGACTAGAGAGGATTCAATGGGTGGTATATCTGGAAATTTCTGCATTATAAAAACAAAAGGCAGCAGAGACTTTTAAATAAGTTGATTTAAGAATTTTGTGTAATTTTGAGTTTGTTCAACTCATTACACATTCATTATCCCTTTGCCATATGCCTGGCACTGTGTTAGGCACTGAGGACACCAAGGCAAAAATGAAACTGCCCCTGCCATCAAGGAATCTAGTGGGGCAAACAGTAAATACACACATTAATATATACAAAATAGACATAAGTAATTTGTGAGAAAGAGAACAAGGAGGGAATGGGGATCAGGAAAAGTTTCATGTAAGAGGTGGCATTTGGGCTGTACCATGAAGGAAGTTAGGGATTCTGGGAGGGAGGACAGAGCAAGGACATCCTAGGAGAAAATGACTAGTTAGGATTTGATCAGGGAGATGTAAAAAAATGAAGTGTTAGTGAGGCCTGGAAGAGACATGCAAGCTCCCCTAAGGAAGAAGATTCTTAACCTGGGATTCATGAACCTCTGAGGGATCTGTGGATAGATTTCAAAGGGCCAGTGAATTTGGATGGGAAAATTAATTCGTTTCCTTTACAATTCTATGTATTTTATTTTATATATTTAAAAACCCTATTCTAAGTGATGCTTAAGCTTCACCACAATTCCAAGTAATACAAACAAGGTTAAAAACCTCTGCCCTGGGATATCTTATTTTATCACCAAGAATAGCAAGAGAAGTGGGAGCAAGGGGTGAGGAGAAGAGGAGAGGGCCTTTACCTACCCCTTAGTAGGGAACCTGAGAAGAAGAATAGAAAGAAGAATTGAAATTTTCCCAGGCCTAACAGTAGATCAAAGTTCCAGTTTATGGGCACACCCTGGGATCATCTTGCCCACTGTTTCTTAGCAAATTTTAATCTCCGGTCAAAATTTTTTCTTCTCCCTATCCCCCTTGCCTTCAAGTACCTTTGCATTCTAACACATGTGGCAGGCTAGCCCCAGGGAGCCAGCAGGACACACCTGCAGGATAGGTAAGCCATTACATCTTAGTTCCATCCTGTAGTACTTTCACTAGATACTAGCTCAATCAGGTACATGGACAGGGGCAGGAAGCTCAGGAGGCCCTCACCCATGCCTTTTATTTGTTCTGGAAAAAGTGCTACAAAGGAGCAAGTTTACTTTTTCCTCTGTACTTGGTTCTCTAGCTTGTTCCCAGAGAATATTTTCATTAGGAAGCTCCCTTCTGGTCCCTTGGTAGGATTTGTAGATGAGAGGAAATTCTCATGTTGGAGACATTGCAGTACATTGGGAAGAATTCTGGAGTCAGAGGACTCTGGTGCTTGCTACTTGTATAACCTGGGGGCAAGTCACTTAACTTTCTGGAGCCTCAGTTTCCTCATCTGTTAAATGAGGGGATTGGACTAGATGGCCTCAGATTCCTTCTGGTTCTCAACTTATGATCCGATCAGAAAAGTCAACTGTGAATCGATTGAAGGAACTGGGACAAGCATGGGCTGGAGATTTGGGGCTGAAGGTTCAGCTCTGCCTCTCACTAGCTGCGTGATGTTGAGGGAGCAACTTAATGTCTCTCTCTGGACTGCAATTTCCTTCCTCAGCGGAAAAAAGATGAGGAAGATTTACCAAGTGATCTCTAAGGTCTTTTCCTGTTCTAAAATTCTATTCCAAATGGGTTTTCCACCTGGAAGCCTTAGTGTGGCTGATACAGCTTGTCTGGAATGCACCTAGAGACAATGTAAGGAAACAGTACCCCAGAATGCTTCACAATAAAAAAAAAGTGTGACTCATTTCTGTAGAGCCATTCATGTAAATGGGCTATGACCAGGATAAATCCCTCTGGCCAGAAACTTGTTGAATCAACACCAATGGACAGATCTGGCATAGGCTAGGGAGGAAGTTCCTCTAGCCTGTGACAAGCTCCTGAAGCCAAATGGCTCTGAGATAAAATACAGACTCCTCAGCCTGTATTTCAAGACCTCCACCTACCTTTCCAGTCTTATATCGTGTTACTCCCCATCCCCCCAAACGTACTCTCCATTCCAATCACACTTTTCCTTATCTATAGCATTCATTTTCTGCCTGCACACCTTTGAGCAGCTTGGTCCCCCTAAGCCTGAGATTCACTCCTGCCTCACCTCCACCTTGAGGAGGCCCTAGCTCCCTTCTAAGTAAAACTCAGATCTGACTTACTCCTCGGTCTTCGTATACACTTTGAATTGTCATCTCTGCACATACAGCTCCACCAATAGACTGTATGTTCCTGAGGGCAGGCACTGCTTCATTTTTGACTTGGTATCTCTAGTGCCTAGGACAGTGCTTTAATGCCAACTTGTCAGATTCTTTAAGGTACAGAGCAATCAATTTGGAAATATTTCTCTCTCCCATATATCAGGTTAGCCCCTGAGATGTTTTTGCTGGGAGAGATGGTCAATGTGATAAACTTTTGGTTTCCACTAAAAGTCTATCTGGGCAGGTAGGTGGTGTAGTGGATAGAACACTGGGTTAAAAATCAGGAAGACTTGGGGCGGCCAGGTAGCACAGCGAATAAGAGCACCGGCCCCAGTGTCGGGATGACCTGGGGATCAAATCCAGGCTCAGACACTTAGCACCCACCCAGAAATACCTGGCCGTGACACCTGGCCATGTAACCTTGAGCAAGTTACTTAACCCTAATTGCTTTAAAAAAAAAAAATCAGGGGGCGGCCAGGTAGCACAGCGAGTAAGAGCACCAGCTCCAGTGTTGAGAACACCTGGAGATCGAATCCCAGGCTCAGACACTTAGCACCCACCCAGAAACACCTGGCCATGTAACCTTGAGCAAGTTACTTAACCCCAATTGCTTAGGGGCGGCCAGGTGGCTCAGCGAGTAAGAGCATCGGCTCCAGTGTCGGGATGACCTGGATCAAATCCGGGCTCAGATACTCAGCGCCACACCCAGAAATAATAACTGGCCGTGTAACCTTGAGCAAGTTACTTAACATCAATTGCTTTAAAAAAAAAAATCAGGAAGACTCATCTTTGTGAGTTCAAATCTTGGCCTCCAATACTTAATAGCTGTGTGACGCTGGGCAAGTCACTTAACCCTGTTTACCTCAGTTTTCTCATCTGTAAAATGAGTACCTTGCCAAGAAAACCTCAAATGGAGTCATGAAGAGTCAGACAGGACTGAAATGATTGAACAACAATAGTGTATCTGGACTTGAATCATTTGACAGTAATTTTTTCCTGAAAATCTAGCCCACAAGTAAGGGAGTTTTTATTAAATGGTCAGGACAGTGACCCACATATAAACACATCAGCCAAAGGCAGCATATGTCAAAAAATGTAAAATTGATTTTTCTTTTTTTGGGGGGATATTTAAGAGGAAGCAAATGAAACATACTTCTGTGTCTTGACAAATCTGTAATTGTGCTCTTGTTGCTGGCTGAACACCTCCCCCTCAACCTCCCAACCTTTCCAAGCCTTAGATTGTTTTCTTGAGTTGTTACAGTCAAAAATGTTCATCAGCTGGTGATGAGCCTTTTCACGTCTGAGGAGGCTGGTCCCAGACAACAGACACACCAGCTATTAATGAGCTGGCTCTACAAAGGTTTCCTGTGGTGCTCTCCATGAGGCACTGGAGGAAGATTTGAGTGGAGAAAATTAAAGAACAAAACACACAAAATATTTTCCATTTTTACAGTATGGTTGGTTGATAGCCACACTTCAGAGGTCATATATACCTAATGCTTAAGTTAGGGGAAGGAAAGAGGTGGGATGCCATGAACCTGCCACAATCATTCTACCCTCAAGAGCTGCCCAGAATAAATTTAATTTTTCTTCCAGATCACAGTCTTTCAGGTATTTGAAGGCTGCTTCATGTCTTACTTCTACCCAGTCATGTCTTCTCCTCAATAAACAGGATTATTTAATCCTGTTTAATTTAATTTACTGGATTAATTAATTAAATTTAGTTTAATACTTAAATAATTTCTTTAACTGAACATTAAATCCAGTCCCTTCATTGCCTGGCTTACCCTTCTCTGGCCACACTCTAATATATTAATGGTCCTCTTAAAATGTAGCCCCTAGAATTGAACAAAGTATTCTATGATTTGATCAGTATTAGAATGTAGTCAATTATCTCTTGTGATGCAGGCTTATATTAATGTAGCCTAAGATTGTATTAATTTTTTTTGATAACTTCATCCTATCCCTGGCTCATATTGAACTTGTGGTAAACTAAGACCCTCAGATCTTCTGGTTAGTTGAGTCTCTACCTTCTTATACTTATCAATTGATTTTTAAAAGCATTTCTCTGAACTTCAGGAGGCAGCTAGGTGGCACAATGAGTGAATAGAGAGCTGGATCTGAAGTCAGAGAGACCTGCATTCAAATCCTGACTGACACTTATTAGCTATGTGACCATGAGCAAGTCACTTAACTTCAGTATGCCTCAGTTTCTTCAACTGTAAAATGGGGATAATAGTAGCACTTACCTTCCCAGGGTTATTGTGAAGATCAGATCGGATAACTTATGTAAATTGCTTTGCAAACTTTAGAAAGGCTAGTTGTTCTTTCCAGTATCTTGGCACTGCTGCTACTTCCCATGATTTTTCAAATATCAATGACACTGATTGAGATAGGCAGACCTCGGGAGAGAGTCCCAGAAATGCCAAGCACATGGCAAAGTTGAACTTTAGATATTAGCTCGTCACTCACCAGATCCTTACTGGTATTTTCCATTCTGGGACCTTCTGACAACTTGCCAACAAGGTATTGGGCTCACATAAAGGGTGGCACACAAGATTTCCTGCTCAATGGCCTTCCCAGTGCCATTGGCCAATACCAACAGAACACAGAGTACACACAACACACATTCGCAGGCGAAGGTACTTGTAGGTCCAGACTACTTCAATCATATTATCTCAGCAGAAAGGGCTTATGGTATAATGAATACCAATAGACCAATGGAGATTCACGCTTGGAGTCAAGAGAGACCAAAGTTCAAATCCTGCCTCTTATACTTACTACCTCTGTGACAATAAGCAGGTCACTTAACGTGTCTAAGCCTCAGTTTCCTCATCTATAAGGTAGAGATAACAATACTACTTATGGGGTACTTTTGAACACCAAAGGGGATAACATATGTAAAGTGCTTTGTAAGATTGAAAGCATTATGTATCTGTTATTATTGTTATTATTATTAATTACTATTGTTATCCTGCATCTTCCTTTTCTCTTCTCTTTCGCACTCCATTTCCCATGACAGAATTGGGGGTAAGGGTGGTGGGAGGGTTAAGCAGCTAACATCAGGGATGTTGGCTTCATCAGTGTTTGAATATACTGATTATTTGCGGCCGCCTCCAAAACTCCTTTTGCAGTTGGAGCTAAAACCAACTTACCTTCTCCCACCCCCATGTCTAATCTGTTCTCCTTTCCTTGTTGTCCTAACAGTGAGTCTGGAAATCACTTATGCAAGTTCTTTCCATATACTGGGATGGAATTTATTAGGAACTGAAGACTTGGTCTCATCTAAAGCACTCTACGTACCGTCTTTCCTATTTCCTTACCTACTTTGGCCTTACACTCCCTCTTAAACATATTTTCTCTCTTCCCCCCCTAGAGCCTCTAACCCATAGCTTGAAAATCATACTTCTTGAGGGAGAAGATGGAAGAAAAGTGGAGGCTCTATATATCATCATACACATCTGGGTAGTATGGTGGACAGGCTGGACCTGGAATCAGGAAGTCCTGAGTTCAAATCTAGCTTCAGACACTTACTAGTTGTGTGACCCTGGGCCAGTCACTCGACGTCTGATTGCTTCAGTTACTTAGCTGGAAAATGGGGTTTATAGTAGCACCTACCTCACAGAATTGTTGTGAGGATCAAATGAAAAAATATTTGTAAAGCACTTAGCACAGAGCCTGGCACGTGGTAGATGCTTGTTCCTGCCTCCCTATCAATCAGCTATTGGTACTGCATCACATGTCCTAAGGCACCCACCTGCCCTTGCTCTGAACTCAGTCGTCCTTGGTATTTTTTAAAATAGAGTCTTATTTTTCCCCCACTTACATGTCAAGACTATCTTTAGCATTCATTTCTACAAAATTTGTCCATAGGTGTTCTGACATTGTCCTCTTCTAAGTTTATGTCTTGATCTTCTGTCATCATAATTTTCTATGGTCAGATTTTTTTTTTGCTCATCTTTTTTAGCCTTCTTCCTTTCTTTGAAATTTGAGCTCTGCTTCTGGTGTAGAAGGGGCACTGTCTCAGGCTTCTTGTGCCAGTGGCTGCATACCCTGGCTGTTCCCTGGTGCCGCACTGATGTTGCCCTGAGGCCCACGGGGGACCCTCATGTCTGGTGTTGGACTGAGGGGGTGGGGTGGGGGATGGCTATCACTGTTGGAAGGTGCAGGGGTCTGGCAGCTCCCCTGGTGCTGAGCTGGAGTCCTAGTGCTGGTGTCTGGAGTGTGCTGAGGCAAGCGGGGTGTTTCTGCGTTTCCCTGTGGCTATACTGAAGCAGGCGGTCTGGCTAGTGGAAGGATGCCTGTGCTGAAACTTGGGGAGGGGATCCTAGTGTTGGCATCTGCCCGCTCCACCGCACTGGGGCTCAGGATCTCCCACTGGTTTGCTGAGGTGGTGCTTGCTGCTGGTTTACTGGAGGACTTCCTGTTCTGGACCACGCTCCCCTTTTACCTAAGTGAGATGGACCTTTCTTGCCAATCTTCCAAGTTTCTTGGGCTAAAAGATTGTTTCACCCTGTCTTTGTCCTGTTCCAGGATTTGTTTTGGGGTGCTATTTTATAGTTGTTTGGAGGTGAATATGGGGGAGCTAAGGTGATTTCCTGCTTACTCTACCCTCTTGGCTCCCAGAACTGTCCTTAGCATTTTTGACAGCCTTCAGCATCTTCTGAACTGTTGGCCTTCCTGATAACGATTCTCTCTGGTTCGTTAGCAGCCCTTGCTGTATACCCCTCCTTCTATCTGTTGTATTCACTCTAGACTCTCAGTGGCTAGGTCACTGAAGGTCACAGAGCTGGAAGGTATCTTAGGGACCATCAAATCTACCCTGCCCCCATATTTTATAGATGAAGAAATTGAAGCACAGAGAGAGACTTGCCTAGGGTTAGTCTATCAACTAGTCTATCAACGAGCATTTAATAAGTCTTGACCACATGCAAGACACTGTTCTAAACACTGGAAATAAAAAAGAAAGGGAAAAACAAAAACAAAAAACCCAGTCCCTGCCTTCAACAAGCCGGACATTCTAATGGAGGAGAAAACATGCAAACAGCTCAGTCCATATACAATCTGTATGTCTTCCTACCTGCCCTCGGGAAGCCTTACAGCTACCTCCCTTGCTCTAGGAAGGAGTGTTCCAGGTACTCCAGGACTTGGATTCCATTGACCAAAGGTATTTGCATCCACCCTGCTCTCCTTCCCCTGGCCTCACATCCCAGTTTCAGGTCTGCTTTGTGTATTCATAGTCTTGTGTGTCCATCCAGAGAAGAACAGTCCTCTGGCCTGATTCTGTGATTCTGAAGGCCCCTGTAGAATGTCTGCCTGGATTTCTGGTCCCAGACTTCACAGGCCTGGCTAGTCCTGCTACCTCCTTCAAAGACCTGGTCACTGCAGTTATTATAATGTCCAGATAGTCGCACATCTTTCACAATGAAGCTCAGCGATCTTAGCATTTCTCATTGTCTGACTTTTGTAATATAGGAATCAAAGGCAGTGCTGTTACAGTAGGGAAAAAAACCAGGCAAACTCATTCAACTTGGAGTCAGAAGATCTGAGTTGAAACCCCAACTCTCAGACTTATAAACTGGATGACCCTGAATAAGTCATAATACTTAGCCTCAACTTTCTTTTCTATAAAATGGAAGAGTAATTACTTGCACCACTTAACTAGTTGTTGAGAGGGAGAAACCTACTTTTATGCTATCTACACACAAGCTATTATTGCCATTCTGATAATCAGATGAAGGTTGCTTTTGATCTTTAAACTAATAGAACAATAGATTTAATGCCGCAAGGGACTTTCAAAGTGATTTAATCCGACCTCTTGCTGCCTCTAAGGTGCATCGAATAGAGCACTGCGGTCTAGTGTTAGGAAGACCTGAGTGCAAATTTGACCTCAGACCTTTTCTAGCTGTGTGACTCTGGACAAGTCGCCCAACTTCTGCCTGCCTCAGTTTCCTCAACTATAAAATGGGGATCATAACAGCACCCAATCTCCCAGGGTTGTTGTTGTGAGAACCAAATGAGATATTTGTAAAGCACTTAGCATAGTGCCTGGTACATAGGAGGTCCTTAATAAATTATTATTTCCTTCCTCCTCTTTTCTTTTAAACATGAAAAAATTGAGGCCCAGGGAGATTAAGTGATTTGCCAAAAGTCACACAGTTGAATGAGTTTCAGAATCATGATTTGACTGTTCTCTGACCTCAGAGTTACTATTCATTCCATCATACTATGCTGTCTCTTTATTGTATCATAAACTCATTTTACATCATAAACTCAAATATATATTAGTCTATTATACAGCTAATGAAGATTCATTTATAACCCTCAAATCCCGAAATGATCCTGGCCTTTATTCTTTTGGAGTTCTTATTATATATTCTGTCCTTGAACATTGTTAGCTGTCATTACTATTATTTCTGTAAGAATTATCATTTCCTATCCACATCAGTCTCAGTTCCCTATTCACCTTTATCTCACATCAGGTGCAATCCTCTTGGATTGTGTCACAGCCTTGTGTCATAGGGCACAGTTGTGCTTACTCACGGAACTTCAAAGTCTCAAAGGTAAGGCAATGAATGCATCATCATTGTTGTAAATACAGAACTCAAAGAGCATTTGAAATGTCACTCTGTGTGGAAAGTCACCTGAGATTACTTCATCCCAGAGTGGAGGACCTCATGGAGACACTTTGGGTGGGGCTTCATGAGTTTGCCCCTTGCACCTTGAGAAATAACTATTCATGGCTCCCTTCTTTGTATAGATTCTCTACAGGTGCTACTCAGGTCCTTGACAACTTCCTAAGCCTCTTGCTCAACTGGGACAAAGGAAAGTATGAAAGTGAAAAGCCCTGGTTGGATTCAATGGAACTATGTATGTGTTACTGTTTTCTCCTCCTTTATCTAGGGCAGCTAGGTGGTGCAATGAATAGAGTGTCAGTTCTGGAGTCAGGAAGACCTGAGTCCAAATTTGGCCTCAGACACTTACTAGCTGTGTGACCCTGGACAAGTCAATTAACCCAGCTTCCTTAGTTTCCTCATCTATAAAATGAACTGAAGAAGGAAATGGCAAACCACTCTAGTATCTCTGTCAAGAAAACCCCCAAATGGGGTCATGAAGAGTCAGACACTACTGAACAACAACAAATTTGGGATAGAAATGCCCAGTTTTGGGTGGCTAGGTGGCACAGTGAACAGAGCACCAGCCCTGGAATCAGAAGGACCTGAATTCAAATCTGGCCTCAGACACTTAACACTTACTAGCCATGTGACCTTGGGCAAGTCACTTAACCCCAATTGCCCTCCAAAAAGCAAAAAAAAAAAAAAACAGTTTTAGGAAAAGGGAAAAGCTTCCCACTCAGCCAACCAGTTTCCCAAGGCTTGAGTCTCAAGTAATTGTTTACATCACAATCGGGTTTACAGTGGGTTGGAATTTGTCCAGTTTGGCAGGCATCTTATATTCCAGAAACAGAAGACATGCCAACTGATAGAACATGTCCTCTCTCATAGCCCCCTCTCTTCCTAATTTTAATATGGGTTGTCCTAGCCACTGTCCGCACCGAGGAATAAGCATAGGAGACAATTCTCGAATGGCATGGGTTCACATATGATGTTTTTGCTGCTGTTATAGAGTTTTTTTTTTTAAATGACCAGCATTGTCAGCTTACTCTGTTGCATGAAATATACATAAGTCAAAGTTCAAAGTCAGATAACAATAACAGAGAGGAAAAGGGAAGAGTTACTAATAAAGAAAAAGCATACGTTTTCAACATGGGAAGAAAGGACTTTTTTAACCCTCTTTGTGCACCTGATCCACCAAAAGGTCATAGATTTAAAGCTGGAAGAGGCCTTAGAAGTCAGCTAGTCCAACCTTCATTTTGCAGATGAGGAAACTAAGGCCCAGTGTCTTGACTCAGTGTCACACAGGGCAACAGAAACAGTATTCACCACAGATCCTCTGATCCCATAGCCACCATTTTTTTTCTCTCTCTCCTCCTCCCTCCCTGCCACCCACCCCATGCCTTGCTTCTTACCCTCCTCCCAGGAAAAAAAGTGTAATAGTGATCCAGATTGATAGAATCTAGTAGGCAGAATGTTATCATGGAAAAAAGCACCAGAAGTTCAAATCTGTTCTCCTGCTTACTACTTATATGATCTTGAGCAAGTGACTCAACCTCTCCGAGCCTCAGTTTCCTCATTGGTAAAATTAGATTAGATTAGATGACTTCCGAGGTCCCTACCAGCTCTGAATCTATGATCCCACAAATAGCTCCCTGAAGGGGAAAAGAAATGACATAAATATAAAGCCTTGGGTCAAACGCCTTAACCATGATCCTGGTTATTTTAGTGACCAGTAATGAGTTGTAAAAATCCAGACTGCTGAGTAATACAGTGCTTAGCATTCATCACTCACTGGCTTTGCCTTTAAAAGTCCACATATCCAACACTGCTGGAACTGGGGCATGAAATTCATATTCACAAAATCTATTTTGTGGTGCCTTTTGTTTTAGTTTTAAGCTGATTCCTATGAGACATATACACATCAGGCTTCTGGGCAGAGTTAAACTGAGGAAGAGACCAGCTTCCTGATTAAGAGATAAAATAACAGCAATTCAAAAAAACTGATATGGTTTCCCTGAATACTGTAATATTTTCTCACTCAGTCATTGCTCAAAATCCCACCGTCTCATGGATTGTCTCTTCTCTCTCTTTCTCCCCTGCTCTCTGACCTCTCTCAGCTGTTCCTTGTCTTCACTGGGCTGTGGAGGAAAGGAAACTCTAGAGACTTACCAGTTCTGGAATGAAGAAAGCATACGGGATTGTTAGAAAAAAGGCTAATCCTGTGGGCACTTCAGGAGCTGCATAGGTGGTGGGTGGAGGGAAATCTTTAGATGCCATCCCCTTTCTGTTTTCAGGGGCCTCTTTCGCAGCTCACCTAGACCCGATTATCTGTGAAGCAATTCTGCCTGGCACGCACTACTTCAAATATTATACCCTGACACACCCATTGACTGAGACGTAGGCTAAAAAAAAAAAAAAACGATTTCCAGCCTAGCAGGTCCTTCCACTCATTTCAGCCAAAAGAATCATCAATGAAACTGTGGGGTATTGAAATGGGACTTAAAATTAGATGGGCCCTCTCCTAGGCTCAGACACAGCCATGTAGAATATTAGGGCAGGATGTTAGGACCTTTGGTGAAGGCAGTGGGGTGGAGAGGAAGGAACTGTGTGACTCTGGACAAGTCATTTGCCTTCTGGCTAACCCTTTCTGAGCCTGAGTTTCCTCATCAATGAATGAGGGTTGGACAATGTAAATGAATGATAACAAAAAGCATTTATTAAGCACCTACTCTGGACAAAGAACTGGGAATGTAAGTACAGAAAAGCAAGGCTGTCTTTGTGGGGCTTTCTGGGAATTCACAATCTAACAGGAGGAGACAATGCATAGAGGTGCTTTCAGCTGCCAGCTCAGACTAAATGCCTGAAATGATCCCTTTTAGCTCTAAAAATCTGATGTAGATACTATATCATCCAAAATGACTCATTTCACATAAGAGAAAGCAGAGAGAAGTCAGAATGTTTATCCCAATTCCACGCAGCACGTTAGTGGTAGACCCATAATGGTTCTTGAAAAATTGTTTATTTTCACTTGGTGGATGGAGTAAGAGGAAATCAGGAAAACCATCTCTGAAGGGGTAGAAAGGAGGGTGAACCTGGTCCTTCTTTTTCTGTCTTTCATTTTGGGAAGGGGCAGGAGAAATATCTCTTTTGACTACCTCCCCACTTCCCACACTTTTCAGTCTTCTTACAATTTATACCTTTCTCCCAACCCCTTCTCCAAAGTATTCTGCAATCAAAAGACACTGGCCTCCTTGCTGGCCCTCAAACAAGACCCTTCATCTCCTGACTGGTCATTTTCTCTGTCTGTCCCTTCCTGGAATGCTCTCCCCCCTCATCTGCCTCCTGATGTCCTTCAAGTCCCAGCTAAAATCCCACCTTCTACAGGAAGCTATCCCCAATTCCCATCTTAATTCTACAGCCTTTTCTCTATTGATTATTTTCATTTTATCCTGCACATAGCTCTTTTTTTTCTACATAGTTGTATTCCTTTTAGAGCTGCTATAT
>NW_027187378.1:23628773-23680043 GCF_028583685.1 Petaurus breviceps papuanus | reverse complement strand
GTGTTTATTGACTCACTGACTGACCAGGGCATAGACGTTGAAAGGCATGCTGCCGGCACCCCTGCCTCTATGTCCTCACTAAACTCTGTCCTCCATAGTGGACTGAATTGGACAGCCAGCAACTTGAGAATATTGTATGTAAAGTATTCTGCAAATATAACGAGACTTGGCCAATGAAATTCCAGTCCCGGGAACATGTACAGAGGAGGTTCTGCCTGCTGCCAACCCTTGTGAGGAGGTTTGCTTCTGGAACCTATTTCTGGGGGCGAATGACTATGTAGAATGAAGGGACCTGGCTGTCTATAGTGGAGAACGTGTTGTTCTGTTGTGACTGTTTCCTATCCACTTGCTACCTGGTGAAGAAAGGGCCTTTTGGCTGGAGCCAGAATCTAAAGTACATACAAAAGATCCTAATAGAGAAATTCACTCTTTTTTTTCTTGCTGTCCAGAAGTGTTAAGGGCAGCTATCTGAGTCCCCAGAGGACCAGTGGAGGGGATGCCTTTCCCACCTCCCACCAGTCTGACCTACAGGAGCCTATGGCCTCCTAGACAAGTCTGTGTCTGGCATGAGGTCACCTCTTGTTTGTGTCTTCTTTCCTTTGGTACAGGGGCTTTGTGAGACTTTCAAAAATGATGGGACTCCATTCCATAGTTAGGTTGTTTTTATCTCCTGAGAGGGACCTACTTGGAAGAGTAGTTGAGACATTCTATCCTACAAGGGCCAGGCTTATTCAGTAGCTCTGTCAAATTCAGAAGGAAACTTGGTTAGGGTGAATGCTTTGTAACAGTTCCTAAGTTTGAGCCCACTTTCCCTAGGGACCAAGGGACCAGGAGGAAAAATATGCCTCTGGTTCAGGGAGATGTTTTTGTACTTCTGTTCATGTTGTATCTTTTTCATAAGCTGCTTGAAATTAAATGGTTAATATAAAATTTTAGGAGAACTATGTAGAAATCAACTAGTTAAAATAACAATAGGTGTACATTTAATCATTGAGTCAATAGAAGGACAGAGGGTAGATACTAACTGTAACTGGTGATTGATATTGGGGACAATCTATTGGAATGCGGGTGTGAGCTGATATCATTAGAAATATTCTCCAACTATACAGAGATACCTCTAGAATATATATAGCTAGCTGCCCTTTGGGGCCCCAACTTAACAGTGAGAATGGAAGTTGACATTAAGAATTCCCAAAGTTCATAAAAGTTATACAAATGTTAAAATACTTCACAAATATCAGTTTTTGTTGTTATTCTATGATATTGACATCAATAACTCACATTTATATAATGTTTTAAAGTTTTGACCAACCATGATTCCAGAGTACTGATGATGAAGTATGCTACCTATCTCCTGATAGAGAAGTGCTAGAACCAAGATGCAAAAAACAACTTATTTTTGGACACCACCAAGGTGGGAATTTGCTTTGCTTGACGATGACTATTTGTTACACTGGTTTTGTTTCTCTCTCCCTCTCTCTTTTTTTTATAGTGAGGGGAGGGAGTAATTGGGAAGGAAAGAGGGGTTTGGATGAAATCACAAAAAAGAAAAAGAAAAGATAGAAATGAGAGTCACTGAAGCACTTTTTTTAAATTCACAGAAGAAAACACAAATAAGCAGTATACCTTTGAAAGTTGCTTGAATTTATTCTATACTTATGTAACCTAAGTCCCAAAGACCATTGGTATGGGACTGACTCCTACCTGATGGAGATCTCTGTGTACACCTGCAGGGTGGAGTGAGCTAGTGGGGAGGAGGAGAGCTCTTCAGGGATTTTTGGGCATTGCTTAAATCTATTCAAGCTTTGAAGTTGATTCAGGTATTTCTGGCTTCCAGCTTTGAGAAAGAAGATGGAAGATACCAATATGAGAGGACCTGGCAGCCTCCATCATATCATCATATCCCTACCCCCAGTCCCCCAGCTTGCTGCACTAGTGACTTTAGGGAATTTCTCCTTGGGTAAGGTCTGGAGCTCTCTCTCTCTCTTTCTCTCTCTCTCTCTCTCTCTCTCTCTCTCTCTCTCTCTCTCTCTCTCTCTCTCTCTCTCTCTCTCTCTCTCTCTCTCTCTCTCTCTCTCTCTCTCTCGGTTCAGCTGAGTTACCTCACTCCTAGTGGGAAAGAGCCTGTACTCTATGGTTTGGTATATATTCTCCTATATATACTTTTGATTTCTGTTTTGTTATCAGCTTGGATGAATGACTTTCTTTGCTAATTGCTATTTGGACTGCGGAACTTGTATTTGATAGATTTGATAGGCCGGGAGTTTAGCCTTGGATATAGTTCGCGATCCTGCTTCCCTCCTAATAAACAACAATCAGAGATTTAACTTGAATGGGAAAACTACATCCCCCAGGCTAATAATATTTAAAAGGGAAATAGATACAATTTTGTTGTTGTTGTTCAGTCATTTCAGTCGTGTCTGACACTGTGACACCATTTGAAGTTTTCTTGGCAAAAATACTGAAGTGGTTTGCCATTTCCTTCTCCAACTCATTTTTTATAGAGGAGAAAACTGAAGCAAATAGGGCTAAGTGACTTGCCCAGGGTCACACAGCCAGTAAGTGTCTGAGGCCAGATTTGAATTCAGTAAGATAAGTCTTCCTGACTCCAGAACTGACACTCTATTCACTTCACCACCTAGCTGCCCCGGAGATACAATTAACTAGGTACTACACCTCTCTCTCACCACCCAGGAGAGCAAAGCTTCTGGCCCCATACTCCTGCTTCCCCTCCTGGCAGAAAATAAAACCTCTCTAGGAGAGGAATGGGGAAAGAAGAACCTAGAGAAGGCTAGTCTTCAATATCCCCCATGCTGCTTGTGGGGGACAGTCCTCCCTATATTTAAAAGCAAAAGGAAGTTGTATATAATAAAGGAGATTTATAGTTTCATGTATAACTCCCTATTTCTGTTCTACTATATATATATATACATATATATATATATACGGTACATATATGTGGAAATATGAATTTTCATTGGCGTTTGTTAAGTTCAGAATAAAAAAAGGTAAACAAATCCCCCTTCTCTTACCCCAAATAAAGCCTGCAAAGTCCTTTCCTCCCAACTCTCCAAGGCAGGTAGGTACACAACCTGCAGGGCCTGAAAATTGCTTTGTCTCAGAATGGAGAGTAATCTAGAGAGCCGGTCCTGGGGCCCTTGAATGCAGGATTCCTTTGGTGTCTGCGTCCTTCCTGGGGATGCCTTTTAAGGCTTCCGTGCTCCCTTTGTTCGATGGCCTCTTGCAGGGCAGTCCTTTCCTGCCCGTGTGTACCCCCTCACTACTCCACCCCCTCTTTCCTTTTTCCTTTTTTGGACCTGGCCAGATCCCATGAATACACCCCCAGAGCTCTAGCGGCTGCTTTGGAAAGCAGCTTCCCAGAGGCTGGTAGAACCACACTGTGAGCAATTCTCTCCTGGATCCCAGCCCTCACAAGTCAATTCTGCTTGCTCATCTGGCAAATAGCAAAAAGCAGGACTGTTTAGACAAGGTGAGAGGGATGCCCAGCGTCCACCCAGCACGATACCTGGTGCTTAGGGAAGCAGAGCTGGAGCTGGAAGGAGCACCGCCCCCCCCCCCCCATCTGCTACAAACCCTTCCCTTTGCAGGTGAGGAAATTGAGGCCCAGGGATGTTTGGTTGCATTAGAAGCATGATCTCGAACTCCAGAACTGCGCCCTTTCCATTATACCATATTGTCTTCCCTAGTGGGTGGAGACAAACTAGTAAAAAGAACCCTAGACTTTAGGTCAGAAGATCAGGGTTTGAGTCTCACCTTTGATATTTACTAGCTTAGCTATGTGACTTTGGGCAAGTCTCTGCTTCAGATACCTCAGACTTAAGGAGTGGGAAAGAGGAAACAATTGAGCACCTACTCTGTGTTATGAAACTGTACTAAGTGCTTTACAAATAGGATCTTGTTTGACCCTCCCAGCAACCCTGGGACATAGGTGTTGTTATGACCCCCATTTTATAGTTGAGGAAACTGAGGCAGATTAAGTGACTTTTCCAGGGTCACCCCACTGGGAAGTGGATTTGAACTAAGATCTTTCTAACTCCAGGTCAATCATTCTATCTCCTAGCTATCTCCAAATACAAGACAGTAAGACTTGTGGGGAGCTAGGTGGCAAAGTGGATAGAATGCTGGCCCTGGGTTCAGAAAGATTCATTTTCCTGAGTTCAAATCTGGCCTCCAGACACTTACTAGCTGTGTGACCTTGGACAAGTCACTTAACTCTGTTTGCTCAGTTTCCTCATCTGTCAAATGAGCTGGAGAAGGAAATGGCAACCACTCCAGTATCATTACCAAGAAGACGCCAGATGGAATCATGAAGAGTTGGACATGACTAAACAATAGCAACAATAAATATTCTTGGAATGATATAAACATTGCAGCACCACACAGACAACACAGATCTCACATCTAAAGGACCAATATTATTAAAAAAAAGCTGTGCCATACTTAGCATCCTCTGACCTCTTCTCTACCACTCGACTTCTGCCACTGTTGGGGCAGAAGGACCATGCAGGACTATCCCTTGTATTCAATGATTTACCAAGTCTTGCTGATTTTGCTTCCACGGTATCTGTTGTATCTGTTCCCTTCTGCCAGTGTCTCCCTTCTCCAGTTCATCTTCCACACAAGTAACAAACAGATGTTACTAAGACACAGATCTGCCCACATCCCAAGTCTGCTCAACAGCTTTCAATATCTCCCTATTATATCAAATACAAATTCTTCATCCTGGCTCCAAACTACGTTCCCAGTTTTATTTCAATGACTGCCCTCAACAAACTTTACATTATTGGTAATGCTGGATAATTTTTTGTTCCTTGAATCCAACATTCAATCCATTGCCTTCATTCCTTTGCACAAATCATCCCCATTCCTGAAACACACTCCTTCCTTGTCCCTGACTTAGCATCCTAACCTTCCTTCAAGGCTTAGCTTGGATATCACCTCCACGAAACCATACTCATCTCCCCAGTTGTTTGTGACTTTTTCTTCTTAAATTATGTTGTATTTGTTTATTTGTGCAGTGTGGTATCCCTTCAATAGAATGAATGAATGAAAACATACTTATTAAGCATCCCGTCACACATTGCTCTAAACATTGAGACAAATGGAATAATAGAGAAGGACTTTGCTCTCAAGCACCTCATACTCTAGTTGGGCAAGTCAACACATAAAAGAGATGGAATAAATCCTAAAGGTGTGGATATTTTTTGGAGGAAGGAGCTTTTTTGTTTTTACCTTTGTATCTTCAGTGCTTAGCACAATGCCTGGTACTCAGCGTATTTTGACTTGAATTTCAGGTTGTGAAATTTGGGTTCATTTCTTTGATTTCTGTTCCAATCAATTCAACCAACAAACACTTATGAAGCTACTGTGTTGAAGGCATTGTTCCAGAGTCCTCTCCTCCCCCCCCCCCAAAACCCCACACAAACATTCCAGAAATGCTTGACCTACAGTCTCAGACTCACAATGTCTTAACCCAGTCTTAAGGCTCAATCTAACACTCATCACATCTGAGTCAACCTCTTCTGAGCTCAGGACAGGCAGTTCTTGATTCTCCTCATGAATCCAGTGCTCATCTGTGTGACCCTGGTAAAGGCATCTTTGAATACCTATTTACCCTTCTATAAAATGTTATGAGAATCTAAGAGGTTTTGTGAGAATTAATTAATGCTCATAAGAGTGATTTAACATCTGTAGATGAAAGGCCCAGGAAGTCCAGGGTGTCACTACCTTTATTACTCAGAATAATATAATTATAGGGAACTATACCCTACCTAACGAAAGCATGAGTGGGGGCAGTTCTGTAGCTCTAAATTCCACCAGCTAGCTTTTCAGGAAGAGTCTACTGGGAAGGGGAGTTTGGCCCTGATACAAGAGTTTATAAAGTGAAACCCTGTGGAGTATGTATGCTTGTTTCAATGACTGGAGACAGTGGTGAACTCTGCTGACATCAACTGCATAGTTCCATTCTTTTGTGGATGGAGATCTGAAGAAAGAGGCTAAGGAGAGGAAGAGAAAATTTGTCACAAAATACAGTATCAGGAAGATCAGGAGCTGGTCTAGAATTTCCCACCTTAATTAAATCCTCACAAATGAGCATCTTGTTTCATACAGGGGTTCATGATTCATTGGCTTCAAACTTCAATATATTTTAAAGGGGCTGGAATTTTTAAGAAGGTTATTATCACTCCAACTCATCATGACCCATTGCTACTGAGATTTCCTTCTGTGAGCTGTTATGATTTGACTCTTAAAGCATCCTTTTTTAAACCGCCATTTAAAAAAACCAATTGTAATATTTTATTTTTTTTCTACTTACATGTAAGATAATTTTTAACATTCATTTAAAAAATTCTAGTTCCAAATTCTTTTCCCTACTTTCCCTTCCACCTCATTGAGAAGTTTGATATGTTTTATGTGTGACCTGCATTTCTTCTTCTTTAAAAAAATTATCAATAATTTTTACATTACCTTCATTTTAAAATATATTTCTTCCTTTTCTCCAACCAAAGAGACAATCTGTAATAAAGAATATTTTTTAAAGGGAGAGGGAAAAAGCAGTTAGTAAAACTAACTGACACATCAACTAAATCTGACAGAATGTACATTGTTCCAAACCTGTAGACCCCACCTCTACAAAGAAGGGAAGAAGGGCATTTTTTTTATCTCTGCTTTTGGGGGTCAAGCTTGATCATTATGATTACATAATAGTTGGGGATGGGGGTTGTTACAATTTCCATTTCCATTGTTATAGTCACTGTATACATCATTTTCCTGGCTGTGTTAATTTCACTCTGCATCAGTTCACATAAATCTCCGGTTTTGCTGAATCTATCCCAATCATTGTTTCTTATAGTACAATAATATTTAATTACATTCATAGTTCATAATTTGTTTCCCAACTGATGGAAACCTTTGATTCCAATTCTTTGCTACAAGAAAATATTTTGCTACCAATATTTTGGTGCATGTGGTCCTTTCTCTTTCTTTTTATATGTACAGTTTAGTGACATTCAGGGCATAGTTCCAAATTGCTTTCTAAAATGGTTTGACCACTTTACAGTTTAGTGACTTTCAAGGCATAGCTCCAAATTGCTTTCCAAAGTGGTTCAACCACTTTACAATGACACCAGAAATGTATTAATGTACTTGTTTTCCCATAGTACTTCCAATAATTGTTATTTTCCTTTCTTGTCATTTTTGATAATTTGATGGATGTGAGGTGGAACTTCAGAGTTGTTTTAATTTGTTTTTTCCTGTTATTAATGCTTTAGGGAACTTTTTTATATGGTTATTCGTGGCTTGTATTTCTTCTTTCCCATTTTTTTTGTTTTTGCATTACTTCCCTTGATAGTCTTGACCTTTTGGTCCTCCAGATGAATTTCATTATTATTTCTTCTCCCACTTATTTTCATTCTCTCCCTGTCCACTAGTTCAGCCCCTTCTGCCTACAAATATGCCCATGTCTCCCCTGTCCTGAAAAACCTTTAGCTGACCCTTCCATCCCCACTCTCATATAACTATATTTCTTCTGCCTTTTTTAGTTATTCCTCAAAAAAGTCACCTATAATAGGTGCCTCCACTTTCTCTACTCTCACTACAAATCCAGCTTCTGACTTTATCATTCCACCAAAACTGTTCTCTCCAAAGTTATCAATTGTCTCTTAGTTATCCAATCCAATGCCCTTTTCTCAGTTCTCACTTTCCTGGACTTCTCTGCTGCCTTTGACACTGTTGATCACTCTCTCATCTGTGATACTCTCTTCTCTCTAGAATTTCCGAACACTATTGTCTCCTGGTTCTCCTCTTACCTATCTGACCTCTCTTTTTCAGTTTCCTTTGCTGGTTCCTCATCCAGATCACCCTTTCTAACCATACGTGTTCCTCAGGGTTCAGTCCTGGGGTCCCTTCTCTTCTCCCTCTACACTACTTCACCAGATGATCTCATTAAATCCCATTGACTTAATTACTATACCTATACTGACTGTTCTCAAATCTACCCATCCTGCCCCACTCTCTCTGTTTACCTTCAATCTCACATCTCCATCTGCCTTTCAGACTTCTCAAATTGTATGTCCAATAAACATCTTAAACCAAATATGTCAAAAACAACTCATCATCTTTCCCCTAGCCCTCCCCCTCCTCCTATCTTTCCTATTGTTTGTAGAGGGCAACACATCCTCCCAGTCCCTCAGGCTTGAAACCTAGAGCTATCAACTCCTTGCTCTCTCTCACCCTCTTTATCCAACCTATTGCCAAGGCCTATTAGTCTCACTTTTAGAAAATCTCTTAAATACATCTCCTTCTCTCCTCTGACAGTGCCTTTATTTTGGTGAGGCACCCCACACCTGCATTATTGCAATAGGCTACTGATGGGTCTGCCTGCCTCAAGTCACCCTCCACTCCATCCTTATCAGCCACTAAAGGGATTTCCCTAAAGCACAGGTCCAATCATGTCCAATCCAACACATTCCAACAGAATCCAAACACATTCCAATCCCCTCCTCAATAAACTCCAGTGACTGGATGACCTCCAGGATCAAACAAAATGCTCTGTTTGGCATTCAAAGCCCTTTATAGCCAACTCCCCTTCTATCTTTCCCTTACTCCCTGCCATATACTCTTCAATCCAGTGACACTGGTCTCCTCAATGTTCCATGATTAAGACACTCCATCTCTGGTTGCCCTCATACCTGGAACACTCTCCCTCCTCAACTCTATCTATTGGTTTCCCTTAAATTCCAACTAAAGTCCCCTGAAGAATCACATTTACGGGGCAGCTGGGTGGTGCAGGGAATAGAGTGCCGGCCCTAGAGTCAGGAGGACCTGAGTTCGGGTCGGCCTCAGACACTTGACACAATTACTGGCCATGTGACTTTGGGCAAGTCACTTAACCCCAACTGCCCTCCAAAAAGCAAAAAAAAAAAAAAAAAGAATCACCTTTACTCCAGGCTGAGGAATTGGAGTACTGTTAATATAAATTCCATTTTTAATCTACTTTTATGCACCCAAATATGCAGTTTTCTCATCTTCAGAGAGGTCCTAAGAAGGGAAACCAAAATGACACTTCATCTTGCATATACTGGAAATTTAGCTGGTCAAAGACATTCTTGACTGTCCTTTATATGGGCAGTAATCATATTTTCTGAACTAAAACTTGGGCTATCTGGTCTGAAAGGGGATATAATACCTTTTTCAAAATCTCAGTGGCTGTATTCATTTGCCACTATGCCAGGCTTTGGGGAGGACAGATATGGCCCTCGGTCTCAAGCAGCCTACAACCTAATGGGATAATGGAAGAGAACTGTCCTAAACACACCATCAAACATGTAAATTGATACAAAGCAAGAGCGACCACACAAATATGTAGAAAGAGTCGCCCTCTCCTCTGGTCTACTAGCTCCTCCCTTAGTTTCTGTTTTGGTCCTCCTATACCAGTCCGACTGCTCCTCCTCAGACTCCTCCGTTGGATCTGGGTCCCCACCCATTGATACAAGCTCCTCAGCTCAGCATTTAAAGCACTTCTTAAAATGCATCCTGCCTCCCTTCCCAGGCATTTCACTGTCCATGCTTGTACTCTAGGCCAGACAGGCTGATTCCTTCCTACTCTTTAAACTCCACGTGCCCTCTCCCATCTCATGCCTCTGCACCAACTGCCCTCCATGGGTGGAATGAATGTTTTCCTCACCTCTGTCTCTTAGAATACCTGTTGTTATTTAGTCATTTTTCTCTGTGACCTTATTTGGGGTTTTCTTGGCAAAAATACTGTAGTGGTCTCTCACTTCCTTCTCCAACTCATTTGGCAGATGAGGAAACTGTGTTACACAGCTTGTAAGTGTCTGAGGCAATATTTGAACCCAGATCTTCCTGATTCCAGGTCTGGCACCACCAACTACCCCATTAGAATGCCTAGCTTCCTTCAAGGCACAGCTCAAATGCCACCCTCTACATACAGCTTCTCCAGACCCCATTAGATGCTAGTCCAGAGGCTCCCAAATTTATTTGGCCTTCTGCCTCCTAAAAAAAAAATTACTCTGTACCATCCTGGAAATCTATTTTCTTTCACCTTTTAATTTTTTTTTTAATTTTTGGAAAAAATATTTTTTAAAAAATGATGCATCTTAAATTTAATAACGTTATAAATTTGTGGGTTTTTTTCCTGCACTGACATTTTGATGATATAATATTGTACCCATATAGTATCATATTGTAAAAAATCATTACACACACATATTCCTGCTGATGCATGCTGGACTTTCCCACAATGTGCAATGTGCTCACCTGGCAACACTTGCTTGTTAAGTCCTGTTAGTGGACGTGACTACTGATTAGTTGTAACTTGAATTTTGTGTGTTTATTTGGAAAATAATGTAATCACTATGACTTTAATTCTATTATACAACAGATGAAGTATGTACAGTTTTTCAAAGTTTTCTTCTTTTTTTCCTTATACTTCTACTGCCCCCTTATTTTTTTCAGTGTCCCCCAATTGCACCCAAGATTACTTCCGCTTCCCTGAATCATTCCAGCACACCCCAGAGGGGTAGCATCACCCTCTTTGGGAATCTACATGCTAGTCCCTCTTGGGCCCTTCAGTTGTTATAGTGCCCTCTCAGGCACTTTATTTGAAAATACAGGAATTACTTTGTACTTATATATTTGTGTATTTGCTGTATCCTAAGGAGAATATTAATTTCTTGAGCACAGGAACTTTTAACCTTTGTATTTCTAGCACATTGCATTGTGCCTTATACATAGCAATCAGTAAATGCTTAATTTAGTTTGCTGAAATATTTTTGGACTAAGAAGAATGAAAGGTGGATGGTGGGGACTACTATTGAAGTCATTAAAAAACTGGACCCAGGAGGCACTGTTCTGTGAAGGTTTCATGAAGGAGGTAAGTGTTGAACAGAGGCAGGAAGCCCCCAAACCTACTTCTTTCAAGAAGCTTTCTTGAAGTAATTCCACCCAGCTGTAAACTGGTCCACCTATTCTGGAATGAAATTTGGAATTATTCTAAGAAAGTGATTTAAATGTTCCAAAAATAGATAGGAAAGTCTCATATATACCAAAACATTCATAGTAGCACTTTTTGCAGTAACAAAGAATTGGAGACAAAGTAGCCCATCAATGGGGGAATGGCTAAAAAAAGTTGTGGCACAGGAATGCAAAGGAATATTACTGTACCATAAGATATAAGATGTGAAGAATTAAGAGAAGCATGGGAAGTTTTATTCGAACTGATGCAAAGTGATGGAAGCAGAATGAGGAAAGTAATATATGACTCCAACTATATAAATATAAACAATAAAGTGATATCGAACACCATAGGATTATAATACCCAAGGTTGGCCCCAGAAAAGATAATCCTTTGATGAAGGACTATGAGTGTGAAACATTGCATAGAACTACTGTCACTTAGTTAACATGTTAGTTTTGATAAGCTGCTTATTTTCTCTTCCTTTTGGAAGGGGAGGGATATGTTTAGAAATGAAAATGATATAAAAATAAAGGGTATAAGTAAAAGCAATTTTAATCGGGAAAAAGTAATTCTACCCATTTTCTATTCTACCACTCCAATCCCTCAATTATTCTTCCTTTTAAGTATACTTCTATATATTGATCAATTTTTGTTTGTTACATGTTGTCAGGTCTTGCCTCATTTCTAAAAACGTACTGAATGTTTATTTTGAATCCTCTCCTGTTCTGCTGTGCACATGGCAATGCTTTTTTTCTTTTCTTATTTTGTATTTAAGTTTTAGCATTTAAATTTGTTTCTTTTCTTATTGTATATATCAGTTTAAAATAATAATAATAATAATAATATATTTTTTAAAAGGTACTGGAAATCAGAATTTTGTGGAGAACCTACAGGGTGCATCATAAATTAATGATCCTACAATCCTAAATTATTACTTCATCTCCCAGCTTTGACCACAATCTCTCTTGATAAGTGCACATTATTGTTTTATTGGCTCTACTTATAGGAGTTAAATGCAAATTTCAATTCCATGGGGATCTCCAGGTATGGGAACTCTCTCCACAGATGCAGATCAGCAACTTGTTCTTAACTTGTAGTCCTAGGAAGTTGCTGGGGCACTAAGAAGTAAAAGTGTCTCACAGAAGTATTTATCAGAGACAGAACATGAGCCTAGCTCTTCCTAACTCAAAAGTCAGCTCTCTATTCTAGAGGAAAGGAAAGGAAAGGTGCAAGCTTTTATTTAGTGCCAACTATCTCCCAGGCTAAGTGTATTTTTTTTACAAATATCATCTCATTTGATCCTTACAATAACCCGGGGAAGTAGGTGGTATTGTGATCCCTGTTTTACAGTTGAGTTAACTCAGGCATATAGAGGTTAAGTGACTTTCCCAAGATCACACAGCCAGTAAGTGTCAGTGGAAGGATTCGAGTCCAGGTCATCTTGAGTCCAGACCCAGTGCTATGTACACCATGGTGCCACCTAGTGGTTTGAGATAAGTGTGCAACTTGGACTGCTTCAGTAACAAAAATAGCTGAGACTCCCCATTGCTATGTATCACTTCTCAAGGATAAATTATAGAGAACCAATGAGGTGTAGAATTAAGATTATTGGATGTGGAATCAAAAGACCTCAGTATGAGTCCCAGCTACTCTAACTATAATCTGGGTGACCTTGTACAAATTACAACTTCCCTGAGCCTCAGTTTCCTTATCTGTTAAATGGGGATGATCATCTTTGCAGTCCTTCTCTCAGAGGGCTGTTGTGTGAAGAAATCATTGTGAATCGTAAAGCACTGTTGAAGTCTTAATATGAAGACCTTGGTATGAAGAACTTGGTTTGGAGTCAGAAAATAAGGGTTCAGATATCATCTCTGTTACTTCAATAGGTCTGTACATCCATCAATCAAAACGCATTTATTAAGCACTTTCTATGTGCCAGGCATTGTGCTAAGCACTGAGGATACAAAACAAGGCAAAAGACAGTCCTTGTCCTCAAGAAGCTTACAGTCCAACGGGGGAGAGGCCAATGTGCTAGCAAATATAGGCAACATGAGCTATATACAGGATAGCTAGGAAATAATTAAAAGAGGGAAGGCACTGGAATTAAGAGGGGTTGGGGAAGACTTCCTGTAGAAGGTAGTATTTAGTTGGAACTTAAGGGAGACAGGGAGGTTGGCAGTCAGAGTTGAGGAGAGAGAGTCTTCCAGGCATGGGGGACAGTCAGAGAAAATGCCCGGAGCGGAGAGATGGAATGTCCAGGAGGCCAGTGGCATTAGAGTGAATCATACATGTTGAAGAGTAATGTGTAAGAAGACTGAAAATATAGAAAGGGACTGGGTTATGAAGGACTTTGAATGCTGAACAGAGTGTTTTTTGTTTGCTCCTGGGGGTAATAGGGAGCCACTGGCATTTATTGAGTGGGGGCAGGTGAGATGATTGGACTTGCATTTTAGGAAAATCACTGTAGTGACTGGAGGATGAATTGGAATGGGGAGAGACTTGAGGCAGTTGGACCCACCAGCAGGCTATTGCAATTATCAAGGCATGAGGTGATATCATGAGCCTGGCCCAGAGTGGTGGCAGCATCATCTTTGAAAGTTAAACAGAGGACTTTATGTGTGATCCGGGAGGTAATAGTGAGCCTTTGGAATATATTGAGTAAGAATATGCTAGGGTCAAATCTGTGCTTTAGGAAAGTACTTGCTTTTCCTGGGAATTCTGGAAAGTCTCTGCCCATCGATGGGCTTTCCTCAACTATAAAATATGGAGATTGGACCTGATACTCTCTAAGGCTTGTTCTAAACAAATGAGCCAGTGAAACTCCTTAGCAGACAGAAGCCATCTTCCAGCTCTTTTGCCTATTTAATCAAAAGGCTAATTCATTGTCCAGCACATCAGCCTCACAGTTGAGATTAGCACCTTGCTCTGTTCCCAAAAATCTTAGAATTGCCAGGGAGATTGAGAAATGAAGTGAATTCCTCAGGGTCAGACAGTTGGAACATGTCAGAAGTCAAGAATTCCCAGTTCCGGGCTGGTTCTTTTTCACTATACATGCTGCCTTTCAATTTGTGTTATTTTTATTCATTCATTCAATTCCTTCCTCAATCATTTGTCAAATACCTACTATGTTCACTATGCTAGGTACAGGGGATTAAAAATAATACAACAGTTCTCTGTCCTCAAAGAGCTTATATTTTATGGGAAGAATAAAATGGTATGAAGGAATGAAAGAATGAAAACACATTTATTATGTCTTGCTATAAGCACTATGCTAAGCCCTGGGGATACAGATAGTAAAGCATGACATATTTGCTTTCAAGGATTGGACTAGCAAGAGACAACATATATGGGATGTTTCAGGTGTGATAGAAAGCCTAGTGGTTCTCAGAGTATAGTGATAAAGCTGATGATAATGTCATTAGTGTCATTTCTGTTGTCACATTCATTTGTGACTTTGAAACAGTTAAGAGAGACAAGGACTTTGGGTGGCAAGAACTTTTTTTTCTGGTTCACAGATAAACACAACAGTGACTTGAGGAGGGGAAGAGCATTAATAACTGAGGGTATCAGGAAGGGCTTAGGAAATGGCACCTCAGTTGAACTTTGAAGGAAGCTAAGGATTCTGGGAGGTGGAGGCTAAGATAGAAGTTCATTACAAGCATGGAGAAAGCCTGAGTGAAGGCACAGAGAGAGAAGATAGAATGCCAAGTTTGAGGATCAGAAAGTGGGCCGGTTTGACTGAACCATGGGAGAATGTGTGAAGAGGAGTAATGGGAAATTAGTCTGGAAAGACAGGAGAGGTTTAGATTGTAGAGGACTTTGGTAAATATCCCTGGAGATTTACTAGAAAGTAATTTTTCAAGACATTTCTGGCTCCTTGACAACCCTTTCCTGTTTTGACAGCTAGAAATAAGCCTTTTAAGTCAATAATATTTTGTGTGTGTGTGTGTGTGTGTGATATTATGTGTGCAACTGAAGACCTGTGGTCTCACAGTGGCATGATGGTTATGGCCAGATCCCCACATCTGAACTGACAATTAGCCTAATCTATTTAGACTAATTTCCTTTGTTTCATTGCTTTTTAGCACAAGTTTAAGGCAAAGTGCTTTCAATCATGTTTCTGTGTTTTCTTCTTAAGAAATCATAAAGCTTAATGGATGGAACCGTATATGGCACAGCCCAAGCAAGAAGCTCTTTTTGCAATTCTGAAGAATGAATTGTTATATTACTATATCACATTTCATAAACAATCCATTAAACTACTTTTAAGGTCCCATTTCTCTCCCCCATCCTTTTTTTGAATTCACTTACAGCATTTTCCTTTTTTCAGATTCCTCCACCCCAATGTGGGGGACAGTGTCACAAGACCAGGTAAAGAGTAGCTTAGTGACTGACATTCTCACATTAGTCGTTTTCTAGACAGAAAAGTGTGAAAAAGGAGGGTTGTTGACAACTTCAAATGGAGCAGCAAGCCTAAGACAAAAAAAAAAAATACAGCAATATTCATGGAGACATCTCCAGTACATTTTCTGCAACTTTGTGAATAAAAAGGAAACCACCTCCACCCTCATTTTTGGGTTTGTTAGTGCTCAAAAGGTACAGAGGAACACAGTTCCTCTACTGGCAAGAACCAGGGAATACTTTGAAAAACAGTAGATCAGCAGATCACGAGGAAGATGAATGGTGTTTCTGACTCGGTTTTTCACACTTGAGTGTAAGAAGAGGTAGCTGACAAGAAGAGAGACTTTTCTTTTTTTTTTTTTTCAGAGCAATCGGGGTTAAGTAACTTGCTCAAGGTTACATGGCCAGTTATTTCTGGGTGTGGTGCTGAGTGTCTGAGCCCAGATTTGATCCCCAGGTCATCCCAATACTGGAGCTGGTGCTCTTACTCGCTGAGCCACCTGGCTGCCCCTAAGCCATTGGGGTTAAGTAACTTGCTCAAGGTTACATGGCCAGTGATTTCTGGGTGTGGTGCTGAATATCTGAGCCTGGATTTGATCCAAGTCATCCTGACACTGGAGCTGGTGCTCTTACTCGCTGTGCTACCTGGCCGCCCCGAAGAGAGACTTTTCAAAAGGGGATTGTGGAGAGAGGCAAGATCACTTTCAAGGTCAAGGATTCCTTCTAAGCCACTTTTATGACCAATGGTCCCCCCACCTTTTTTTTTTTAACTTGATGCCAATCCCCAGGACTTAAGAGTAGTGCCAGATATAGGTAGAAGCCAACTAAGGTGTAGAGTCTCCTGATGTGATGAACTTCTAAAACATGAAGTCACTTTTAAGACAAGCTTTCCAAAAATCCAGAAAACTTTGGTTTTAGGTCAACTGCTCCAGTCCTTGTCTTGCAATTCTGTAAAATTTTAGCCCAGACTCCATTCAGGTTCTCCAAAACCCTGGGGATATTAGAACACAGAAGTGTTTTCTTTGAACCAATACTAAGAATTAGAAAGGATGAAAGATATTTCAGGACAAAATGTAACTTTCCATGCAATTCCAAAGGGCTTCCCTACATCAAGGAATAATGTAGGCTTTAGAAATTTACTTTGGAACATTACAGATGAGGGTCAATTTACCAGTAATTGTGGGAAAATCTCTTTGACAAGAGTGATTATCTTTGTTCTTTGAAAGGGTAAGATTAATGTCAAATCTGAAAGTTTTACTTGGAACTGGTAGTCTTTCTTTTCTCCTTCCTCTCTCTGATTTATTCCCCCCCCCCCCCCCAGTAAAAACCCAGGTGTTTTTGGTTTAGCTGGATAGTGAGAATAAATACTGAGTTGTCTGAGAAATCTTAGTGCTTTTAGTTTAAGCTTCACTCAGACTTCTGGGACACCCCACATATATGGGAACAAACACACCAACAAAAACTCCTCAATTAAGAAAATTTAGGACTGGGTTAATAAAGCAGAATGGTCAACGAGACCATTTGGATGCTTTACCCATGAATAACTGAGAATCATTTGTGCCCACCTGAATTCATCTTCATAATCACACGAAGCCTTGTGACCAAACTATTAGGAGCTTGCCTGCTGTCAGGCATTTCTAAGGGATGTCACGAAACTCTCAAAAAGTCTGGAAAGAAATGAGTTGTATTTAAACTTAGATACAGATGTGATTGAAATATAGGTGTATCTACATGCTTGTTACCTGGCCCTGTTGTGGGAGTGGGGTGGGAAGCAAAGGAAAATCACTGACTTCCCTTCAAGGCTATTGTGCATAACTTGGAAAAGTTACCTGTGTATTTGACAACCAGCTGGCTGATGCCTCACATAATCTCTCCCCAGTGATTTGGATTTTAGAGAAATAAATTTTATGGACATCTCCTTCAAATTACTTTATCTTTTTATTTCCAGTAAAATAAGCATTTCCATATACATAGCAGATTGTATTGTGAATCTGCATTATGTACAGCTTCCTTTACTTTTTAAAACACATAATAAATTCAATATATAGCTTTCAAAGCTGTCCTGCTTGTCCATGTTGCCTTCTGGCTTTCCTTCTGTTAACTATTAAAAAATACTTCAATTACTTTTTTTTTTAAATCAAGCCTGTTAACTCTCTTCTCTCTTTGAACTCTATTACTGACTGCCTCTCCACCTCCAGCTAGCCTTTGAAAAATGAATAAATAAAACCAAAACCCTTGGAACACAAATGCATAATCAAACAAAGCAGAGTCTCGTAGCTGCCACGTCCAAAACGCTATGTCTTGTCCTGCATCTTGAGTCTGTCACCTCTCGGTGAGCAGGAGGGTGGCACGTTTCATCATCGGTCTCTGGAAATGTGGTTGGTTATTGCACAGATCAGCATTCCTAAGTCTTTCAAAGTTGCTTGTCTTTACAATGTTGTTGCCATTTTATTAATATTTCTCCTGGTTCTACTCTACATCAACTTCCAGGTTTCTCTGAAACTACTCTTTGGTTATTCCTTACACACAGTAATATTTCCTTATACTCACATACCATAATTTGTTCAGCTAGTCTTCAATTGATGGGTATCCTCTCAGCCTGCATTTCTTTGTCACTAAATATAAGTTTCTATAAATATTTTTTATGGGTCCTTTTCCCTCCTCCTTTTATTTCTTTGAGGCATAGGCCTAGAAGTAGCATCACTAGGTCAAAAGGTAGAAACAGCATTTAATTTACTTGGAGAAATCATAGTATTTCCTACTTTAAAAACAGTCATTTTAAAACGCATTTGAACAACTATTTCTTACGAAATTACTTTTGTATGCTTTTGCAAAGTAAAAAGACAGTAAATTAGGAAAGTAAAGAAAAACCACAGTAAATTAGTAAAGTAAAATACAGTCGACAATTGACACTAACCATTTGGTTCCTATCATTCTGCTCAAATGACCACTTAGAGCTTACATTTATTCCTACAGACAGCACCAACTGAAACTGGAATCTCAATGACCAATCACAATTAATTCACATTCTTCCGAGCTTCTTCCAAGAAGTCAAAGGCCTGCTCTGAAATATCAAAAGGGTCATGAACACCTTCTGGGGACAGTAAGGCATGGAGAGCGCCAGAGTTTTCTTGGTTCTGCTTAAGGAAGTCACAAGTGACTTTCCACCGAATCGCTTCAGTCTCTTCTTCGGCCCATCTGAATGGTGGGAGGAGGGTGGAATGTAGGAGAGGGTACACACAGTCATGGTACACGAGGATAAACATGGACTTCAGAAACTCTCTGTCTCTCTGGGGAAACACACAGACACACAAACAAACATGATTCTTTAAGAAATTATTTTGATGTGAAGGTATTTGTAGAACATATATTTGATTGCATGCCATTATGGTGGGGGGAATTTGAAACTCAAGGGATTTTGGAATTGAATGTTGTAAACTAAAAGTAAATAAATAAACTTAAAAAAGGAAATTATTAAAAACATATAGACTTTGTTAGATACTTATGCTGCCCCTTGGCTGTCAAGGGTTTTCCACTATGTCTGTCCTATCCTTCCTGGAATTATAGCAGTACATGCTTTAGACCAGATGTGGCCCATAGGCACATGAGGTCCACAACACTCCCAAGTATGGCCCAAATCAGATTAAAATGTAATTGAGAAATATTTTACAAAATAAATAAAGATATAATAAAACAGACAATATTACATTTTAAAACTAAGTCATTATAAGGCCTGCAGGGATCCTTATGTACAGTTTAGTGACACCCCCCCCTCCCAACTTTATGGGAGTTTGACTACTTTGGACTATGGCTTTGAAGCTTAAGTTTTATATTTCAAGCATATATTTGCACAACTACTAAGTCAGAAGGGACTGTGAACTTGGTTTTAAAAATATTTCAATAACTCTTATTTCAGTATAGTTTCTTTTGTAATCCTATATTATTTTGTTTTGTGCATTTAAAAACATTATTCTTAGAAGAGGTCCACAAGCTTCACCAGACTACCAAAGGGGTTCATGACACACACAAAAACAAATAACTCTTGGTGTAAGTCTAAGTTTCTTTTCAAGAAGACTTGTTAATATGATTAACAAAAACCCAGGGAGTTGAATAATATATCATAGAAGGTAGCGAGCTGAACCTCAAAGCAGAGGTGATATTTCTGCTTTTATCCTCTACCTGACAGCACAAATTAAACAAATTAATGTAAAATTATGTTAATGACTAAGAACCCTCTCCCAGATTATAAATCTGCTAACCCTTTAACAGGAACAGTTAATCTCTTCTTCCACTGATGCCCAATTTCAATGTCTCATATGGTGAAGATGTGACCCTTAGTTAGTGGAGACTTAATTGGGAGAACATAATCTATGGCAGGTCTTAGCAAACCTGAAAGGCTTTATACCTGGGCCCAGTGGCAGACCAGCTATCTGTCATCCAAGGGTAAGCCTAGACAAATCTGGTAAAGCTCCTACCAGAAGGATGGTAAAGTTTTGAGGGTCACTACAACTCATGAAGAATAGCTATTAAAATATAAAGACCCAGGGTATTTCCATGCAAATAAAATCACAGGTATTTCTTAAGTACTGAAATATTCAATATGTTTTGCCAAAGGAGTGACTCAGATGGGAATTTCAAGTCAAAGGAAGAGAATCTCTTCAGCATGGCAGCCTCATAACTGGACACTGTTACCCATACCTCCTGTGGACAGGCCTGGCCTTGAGTACAGCACTATGACCAATGAAGAATTATAAATATAGTAAATCTACCAATTCTAGCATAAAACCCTGTACAGAATATGCATAATTAACACAGGTTACAATTAATATAGGCCAATCTAATGTGGCCACAATATTTATATTTTTAAATGAAAAAAAATTGTGGCTTCTCATTCCCTAAATTTTCTGTAGTTCAGACTTCTATTGGGAGATTGTGTAGACTGGCCTTTAGAAATTAAAAAAATACTGTGCTTTTTTTCAACATGGCAATGACTTTACCACCCTGAGAGCCAAGTACTTTTCAATAAGTTCAGTTTAGCCGAGTTTCTGTTCTTTCTTTTCCCCTCCCTATTGTTTTTGTACCCACAGTTGGAAGGTTTTTAAAGATAAGACTGAATCTGGCAGCCAATCAGAAGGTCTAGATTGGAAATTTCCTTTTGAGATAGTGAAGCAGATTTAAAATGAACATTTTTATTAAATGTTTCATTGGGAAAAATAGGAATTCCTACATTAGGAATGTAAAGTCCACACCCTTCTAAGATGTTTATTTGTATGATCTCTAGTCATATAAAATATAGTTTTATTTTGTTAGGACTTGCTAGGGCCACATCTATTTTAGCCTGATAATACAAAATAACTAAGTTTTATGAGGGGAAGAAATTACCTTTTCAGATCTTTTTAAAGTATTTTCTTTTTCAGCCCACGCAGTCTAAAAATTAAATACAGAAGTTTATATTAGTCTGAGTATTTAGACACATGCAAGTGTGGTCTGTGAACGGGAGGATCCTGGTTCAGGACTGATCCCCCATCAGTCTGGGAAGGAGGTCAGGAAATGTCATCCTTTGAAACTAAAGCTATGAAGAATCAACATAAAATAGATGAGTTAAACCAACTGGAGAAATAATCTACCTTAAGAGACAGCTAATTAGCTGCTGATGAAAACATCCCAAATCTCATCAAGAGACTAGGGTAGCTCCCAAAACCAGTTAGCCAGTCAGTCAGTCAACAAACATTTTATTAAGTACTTACTATGTGCTAGGGATTGTGCTAAGGCCCAGGATTACAGAGAGAGTCAAGAAATTCACAAGTTATTGGCTGAGATAACATGTAAATAACTGTGCACATGAGATAACAGAGAGACTGGCTGGACCAATATTGATGGAAAGGCCTTAGTAATGTGGAGGAAGTGGGGCCTTGGTGAATGGGAAAGGCTTAATGCAGAAGGTGGGGTTTGAGCTGAGACAGGTGAAGAAAGTATTCTGGGCAGAGGGGACAGATGGTCAATTCCAAGGTGAAGAGATGAGAGGTGGAGAGTTGTTGAAAAGGAATAGCAAGAAGGCTAATAGATAGCAGAGAGTAAAGTTTAACAAGACTGGGAAGGGAGGGAAGGGCCAGCTTATGAAAAGCCTTATGAGTCCGACAGAGTCATTTATATTTGATCCTGGAGGTAACAGGGAGCCACTGGGGTTTACCGAGGGTGTGTGTGTGTGTGTGTAACATGATCAGATTTTCACTTTAGAAAGATCACTTTGATAGATGACTGGAGTGGGTAGAGACTGGAGGCAGAAATTAGAAGTAGACCACAGTATCCCCTAAATTCTCAAAGGACTACAAGGCTCCCAGAATTCCACTGGGATGAAGTAAAAATGAGACACAATCTAATTATTGTAACATGTCCATGTTACATAGTGGAAAATTTGGGATGGGGGGACAGTGTTTGAAACAAACCACAAACAAGATCTGGGGTCTGTCAAAATCCTGAAAAGGAGGTACCTGAGTCTGTTCATGCTTGCCTCATACATGGCCCGACTCCAGTGAGCTTTACAAACATGTCCTTCCCTTTACCTTTCTCTTGGCTAGGGTCAACCCTTCTACATGTAACCCTGATGCCATCCCTCCTGTTTTCTCAAGAAGATCCCTCCCCAATCATTTCCTTCCCCTCCTTTTCGCTACCCCCCCATCTTCATTTCCTTCTTCTCTATTGGCTCCTTCCCTACTTCTTACAGACCTGCTCAAGTAAGTCTCCATTATCTTAAAAACAAAACCAAACCCTCACTAGATACCACCATCCTTGCTTCAAATAGTTGATATATTTCTCCTCCTCCCTTTCTTAGCCATTCCTTGATAAAACTATCTATTCTTCCATTTCTTTCTTCCTATTCTTCTAAACCCTCTGCAATCTGGCTTCCATTCTCACCATTCGACTGAAACTGCTCTTTTAATTGCCAAATCTAACAGCCTCTTCCCAATCCTCAGCCTTCTTGACCTTTCTGCAGGCTCTGACTCTGTCAATCACCCTATCATCTGGCTCTCAGTAGATCTGATTATCACTTGGTATGCAGGGTGGGTGAGTCACATGGTCTGGCTGGGAGACAACACCGTCTACTGGCAAGGAGTAGGCCTGGATGGCCAGATGCCCCAAGCCCCAGATGGAATGCTACTATAAGTAAAAGCACTTTGAAAACCTTAAAGCATGATATAAATGTTAAATGTCATTATTGTTATTATTGAGAGTGTGTGTGGGGGGGCATTTCTGCTTTTTATAAATTACTTAGCAAATTGTCACTATAAAGAATGTGGACCATGAAATGGAACAAATATATATTTTACTTCAGGGGAGTATTATATGCTGAAAAGAGCACCAAACTTTTAGTCCATAAAGATGGGTTTGAAGTTTGGCTCTGACACTTATTATCTGTGTGAACAAGAACAGGCTGTCTAATGTCTCCATGCCTCTACCATCATCTGTAAAACGAGGAGGTGCTATGTATCTCCCAGGATTGCTGCAAGGATCAGTGAAATCATGGGCCCAAAAGTTTTAGACATAAAATGGAATACGTTACAATTATTAAGATGACAATCTTTATTAATGTGAATATCATATAGTTTGAACAATGTTCCATTAGCATACACATCATTATAAGTATTCCAGAAGAGGGACTTAAGTCGTTAAATTTTTCAACTTTTTCTTGAGTATGCAGTTCTCCCCAATGAAAGGCACCTGTATATTTTGCGCATCACATGTTTGTGTGTATACCTATGTGTGTGTGTGTATTTACATATGTACACATATAATTACCTGTATTGGTAGAAAGAATCCCATGTGTGTATGTATGTGTATACAGTATGTACATATGTTTACGTGAAGTCTGCATCAGTTGAGAAAGTGCCCACATTAATGAAATGGCAGATCCTTAAGGTATTAAAGAAGTATAGATTCAGATAACAGGCTACTTCTTTCATCTAATCATTTGAAAGTGAATGTGTTCATGCCTGTGTAAGTCTATGTATTCATCAGGTCAAGCAGGGTTTGTAGTTGGAAGGGGCCTTAGAGATTATCTAGTCCATCCCTTTCAATTTATAGATAAGAAAATTATACAGAAGAGGCCAGAGAGACCTCATAGCCAAAGGAAAACTCATATCCAGAAAAATCAGGGAAATATCTATGGAAGCCCTTTCTTCAGTGCTAGATGAGGCTGCTGACCCATTTCATGTGGATGTATGTGCACATATGTGCATATGTACAGAAGCATGAAACAGTAGAGGACTTGGAGTCAAGACAAACTGAGTTCAAATCCTGCCTTTGATATATGCTGGCTGCTGGCCCCTGGCAAGGCATTTAACCTCTTGGTGACTAAGACTGTAAGTTACAGAGAGGTTGCTGACATGTACTGGTAGAAAGAGTTTCCTCTGCCAACGAAATCACAGGTCCGATGTCTGTCTGTCTGCTTATCTGTCTGTCTACCTATTTGTCTACCTTCTAATTATTTCCTCCAGGAGTTGCATTCTTATTGTATTCACTCAAGTCTTACATCAGAATGACAATTTGATAAAGAAATAACAAAAAATAGCTACCTGCCCAATAAAAAAAAAGGTTAAATGAGAAAATAAACCAAGTGTCTATTTAAAATAATTAAGAACAGGTACAGCAATTTAAGATCATGATGCATATCACATACCCTAAGTACATCCATCAGGTCAGGCTGCTCCATGAGTTTAGGAAAAGTTGCTAGAATTGGACTACTAATTAAATCTAAAGTGGAAAAGAAAAGAAAATTATTTCATGGAACTGTCATTCATTGAAATATATTTTGCTACAATAATTATTTTTTAAAAATGTATTACTACTTAGATGTATTATACAAAAAGAACTGGTATAAGTATCAATCTGGATTAGTTAAGATTACCATATTAATACTACCAATTAAAGACCTCAAATTTTAGTGAAAAGGATTTGCAAGTATCTAGCAACACAAAGGCTTACTGAGGGCCAGCAATCTGAGTGACCTGCTATAATATATTACTTGCTTTTAAAGTAATATAAAAAATGAGCTATTTTATGACAGAAATGAATGAAATGGATTATTATGGGCCTATGCAAATAATTAAATATGTAAGAATTCTACAGAAACTAGAATAGCAAAGTGCTCTATAATTACCATTCATTCATTCATTAATTCATTTGTTCCACAGACACATTATCAAGCATCTGCCCTGTAGAGAGTATGGTGCTGGGGGAGTTACCCATATCTTACAGTTCAGTAGAGGGAAAAGACACAGATTAGGGGCAGCTAGGTGGTGCAGTGAACAGAGAACCGGTCCTGGAATTGGGAAACCCTGAGTTCAAATTCAGCCTCAGACACTATCACTTATTAGCTGTGTCACCTTGGGCAAGTTATTTAACCTAATTGCCCTGCTTTCCGCCCCCCCTCCAAAAAGACAAAAAAAAACCAAAAGACACAGATTAACTGTGTTAAACAATATTACATGATAAGTGCACTCAAGAAGTACAAACCAAAGGGCTCTGGCTGTTACTGATCAATCTTGGGCCCTGGATGGATAGAACTGTATCGGGCTGAACTGTGTGCAAGCTCAAACAACCTCTCCCTGCTCATGGGAAAATGTAACAACCTTTAACTTCCCTGAGAGTCACTTCACCCATGAAGCTTTCCTTGTCATTATAATACATCCAAAAGTATATGAATGAACAGCTTGCCCTCTCCCTACAATCGCTGCTTCCTTAAACATAGCTAGCTCTGTCTGTGTGTGTCCTGTCTTCTTCCTATTTATTTAGGAGGCATTTCCAACAAGGATATGTCTACTTAAGTACTCTTATGGAGATTTTGAACACAGCTGACATTAAAAAAAAACAATATTCCAATAACACTCAGACTTATCACTGAGATAAATATTGGTGTCACACACGCTCCACTTTGGATGCTTTGTTTAAATATGACAATTTTTTTTTAAAGCATCAAGTATCATATGAAGTAGAAGCTTCAGTTCCCACCCAATAAGTTTACATTTAGAACAAACAAAAACTCAAACAAAGGAAAGTGGGGTAGGCAACCTACAAAGCAGGGGCAGAGCTCTTTGGGGCCTGAAGTTTCATGAGACAATTATTCTGTGAGCAAAGTCAAGATGAAATGGGGGCACAGTGGGCAGACAATGGCCAGTAATGAGCAGCACCATCTGATGGGTCTTATGGGTCTTACCTGCTGTCAGGTAAATGGCCAGGGGCCAAGTCATTAAGCTCTGCTGACGGGAGCTTTTCTGAGGCCCCACCTTTACCTGGTGAACGAGAGAGCCAGCCGACCGTGACAATTCTAAACTTACAGAAACAGAGAACAGCTACTCCCAAGGAAAGCATTGGCTAATGGAGCTGAAATCGAGGGCATGGGAAAAAAGCCTCACCAGCATTCTGCATGCTTATCCTGTCTTTCAGGAGTACGTCACCAAGGATTTCTCGATAGAACACCAGCAGGTGAACGTAGCACATACTTCCTATTAACGTTTCCGGTAGTAGACTATTAAAGAAGAAAAAATTCATTAAAAAAATACAATTCAGCCCAAAGCCTTTGAAATTAGCCTACATTTATTGTTAATGAATAGCTCTGCAGCACTGCTTCATTATGCAGCAATTATAGTAATGACTTAAAGGAATGTCCCATCATGCAACTGGCTAGTCAGAGAGAAAAAACTTTCCAAATAGTTTTATACTCCTCTAAATACGTGTTTAAGTGCCAACTACATGCCTCTACACCTGCTTTCATATTTGCTTCTTAATATACTCACAAGTCTCTAGTTAAATGTCAAATAAAAAGGATCATTGTAAAGGCCAGCTCTTTAGGCATTTTACAACTGGTCAGTATGAGGTGTTCATAAATGTAAGAGAGAGTGAAAAATCTAACTTTATAAAGGCAGTTGTGTACAATTGTGCAGAGTATTTTGAAATGTACAGAGCATGATGTTGTACAGATAATAACCATAACTGGCACTGAGGAGGGGAAAGCCTCTGTGTTAAGGAAAATCATGAGTGGTTAAAAAAAGGGTCTTAACTTTAACCAATATCCTTTCTTAGTTATAAGAAAGGGAGCACTAACAGGAAGAATGCATTACAGAGGTCAGGGACAGATGCTGCCACTCTTTTGAAAGAGTATGAAATAAACTACAACCTTATCATACCCACTTGCTAGTTCTCTAATATAGGGATCATCTGGTTTTCCCTGTCCAGGGATCACTAGGAAGCTCCTTACTCTTAAATTTAAAATAGAATTATAGCTAGATGGACTGACTTCAATCTCCAACACTAGATTCAAAACCCTACTCTTACAAATGCAACCTTATTGCAGCAACCAAAAATAAAGTTACTTTTATTTTGTTGGCAATTAGCTTTTGACATTCCCATGCCTCGCCCTCTACTTAGAAGAGTTTGTGCAACAGAAAGCAGAACTAAAAAGGAAACTGAAATAACAAAAAGTAAATAGAACATAGAAATTTGAGAATATTTAAAATATTGGCTCCTGCCTAAAGTTCCAAGACAGTACTCTGAGACAGATAATAACCACTATTTAAAATTATTTCTCTCATTTGTCAAAAAGTAATATAAATATGCAATAACTATTTACATGTTTTCCCTCAAAATGGAGATATTGCTATTTCCCACTTTTTTTTCTCTCAAAGGTACCAAGAGAGTAACAGTTAATTAAAAATATACATAAGATGAGGTCTGATAGCCACCACTTCTTTGTGCGGTTTCTCCATTAATGGTAATGGATTTGTACTGGTCCATCCCTACATGCAGCTAAGCTCGTTTACAAGCAAGCATTTAGCACAATGCCTAGCACACAGTAGGTGCTTACTAAATGTTTATTGATTGACTGACACATACAAGGCTGCTGGCCAATGAGAAGGGCTATGGTTGTGGAACAGTGTGAAGATGATTTCTATGGGGATTTGAATCCATGCTTCACCAGCACAAGGCCCTTACCAACTAAGGTTGTTTACTAGCCACACCAAGCTGGGAAAGCTTTGGGTCTAGGCCCAGCAACATGTGTCATTCAGTTGAAAGAGTACGTGCCTATTGTCCAAGGACTAGTCTACTTCATTTCTGAGAGGTTTGTCACAAGAAGGCTAACTACTGGGGTATGATCTGCCCCAGCAACTTATCAAATGTGTCTACTAGACTCTTACTTCTTCTATAGTTTCAAAACTATAGAGTACTGAGATTATATATATGGCAAATAGAGAAGAGGAATGTAAACTAAGGGCCCTGGCCTTGATGGATCTGGAGTGCACAAACTCTTAGGGGTGAAGGGCCAGGTTTCTACTGGGTCACCCATTCATAGTCTCAAGGTGACAGCAACTACCTTCAAGTTAATCTGCAAAAAATTACAATTATTGAATGGGCAGGGAGAATAGGTACACTAATGTGCTGTTAGTGGAGCTGTGGAGTGGTTTATGTATTCTAGAAAGAAATTGGAACTACATTCAAAAAGTCACTGAAACATAGGTTGCTGATTACTAGTCTAGCAGAAGAAAAGTTAGCTTCTTCTTCATCGTTCAGGCATTCTGAAGGCTGAATAAGCTGAATCATCTATTTCTGATTCATCTCCTCCATCCATGATATGCAAGCATCACTGTGCAGTTTTAAAGTTAGAAAGACATACTAAAAATAGCATTTGGTAGGATTTTTGTTTGGTATTATTTTTTGGCAATAGCTCAATATATGCAATGGATAAAGTGCCACTATAAAATATCCAACTCTCAATGGGAAATAAGGAAAATGATAAAATGATAAAACTATAGATAACTGATACCATAACTAATACCACAGAGAACTGATACCAAATTTTAACCAAAGTTTCTGCATCTTCCTTAGCCAAGTTTTTCATTTGAATTCTAAGAAGAAAACTAGACTCATTTGTATATTACTGCCTCTTAAATTTCTTCAATAACCCTTTGTACAAGTGATGATGAGCGTTAAAATTACCAAAAGGCAATAAGCAAGGCACAGATAATCCAGACTGGCTAATCAACTTCTGAATAACTCAGCGGTGAATGCACCTGGAAAAATCGGTACCAACCTCAATATACTTCTTGACCTTCTATTTAGAGATCTTAGTTTAACCAGAAGTTGAGGCTGTCTCCTCATTGTCATCATCTGATGAAAAACACTGCTGGCTGCTTTAAAAAAATGTTAGAAATACATTTGAGAACTTCTGATATTTTGGACAGTGTTATAGAGCAAAAGGGCTTTAAACACGCTTATCAATTAGAAAAGGCAAATTACACATCACAAATTACATCACAAGTAAAGGAGTGGACAAAAGAGTTAAGGTCCAGTGATGCCCCAGCATATATAGTCAATACTCTAAAATTCTACCACATTTGGTGAGATGAATGATAGCATCAAGCTCATCTAGAGTTTATAAGATTATCATAAGGGAGAGCAAATGTGGGGTTAATTCTAGGGAAACGTTCCCTATAACACAGACCCCTGAATCCTAGATTGGAAGCAAACAGGAAGGAGGGACAACAAACTTGGGATGTGGGAAGAGGACTTGTAACCTCATCAACTTAAACAGAATCATCTGCCTCTGCTCTTCTTGGCTTCCACATTAATTCTCGTACTTGCTACCAGGAAAATGTGCTCATAGAGAAGGACAAGCTTTGACACTAAATCTGGTACAATCTAATGCTCAATTTAAGTGATAGTTTGTATAGGAAAGTATGTCTATGATATACTATTCTGTACTCAGTAGAAAATGTCATACATTGGGGTGGCTAGGTGGAGCAGTGAATAGAGCCTGGCCCTGGAGTCAGAAGGACCTGGGTTCGGATCCGGACTCAGACACTTAACACAAAAACTAGCTGTGTGACCTTGGGCAAGTCACTTAGCCCCAGTTGCCCTCCCAAAAGCAAAAACAAACAAACAAAAAAAGAAAATGTAATACATTTACATGATACATCTTATTTTTGTTAAATCCTTAAGAAAAAGAAAGTTTATATATATGAAAGCATACTTCTTCTGGAAACAGAAGGATCCACTTCAATGCCTTTTTCATAAGGAGTACCACCATTCAAGTAAAGTTCATAGGTTCTGTAGAAAAAGGGCAATTAATGCACTCAATACATTTTTAAAAATACAGGGAGAAAATATTAGGCAGTGTCTAGTTCTTCATTTTGTAGGTCTTAACGACATCTTTTTAACATGAAAAGGTCTAATGATATCACCACAAAAAGATTTACCCAGGTGCCTGTTTTCACATGGTACCTTGCTGTCCATCATATGAGAGAAATTCTTAGAAAGAAATTGAAATTGACTTACTTGGGAGGAATAGGTATTCCATTAGCATCAAAAAGTTTTAGGAAGACCCAGCCACAACTTAATTCTCCTTTTTCACCAGTTGACTAGAGGAGTAAAACAAATACATAAAGCTTGACAACTCAGTATCTCTGAACAAAGATTTTTGTTGTTGTTGTTGGAAACACAAATACATATATAAATTCTAAAATATTTTTCAAAAGAAAATAATGTGTAAATCATTGGGTTTCTGGGCCAGCATGAGAACAAAGAGAAATACCATAATTAGTCAAGCCAATAAGAGCATATGATCTGATATTCATTACTGTCATGGTTCCTGTATCTATTTGTTAAAGAGTTGGGTAAGATATAGTGGAAACAGTGAAGGAGGGAGGGGCTTAAAAAGTATTATGGTATTTTAAATACTGTATAATTATTAGATATAGATATTTATAATGATGTTTATTGGCAAATTTTTAATGACATATTTAAGTGCATATATTTATTTTTGTAGGTATATATACCTAAAATGCCACCACCATTCATTTTCCAAAAAAAGAAAATTATATAGAGTAGCAGTCATCTTGAGTTTCTACTTTCTTCTACTTTCTTTAGGATTTCTACCACACAAATTCTGGTAAGCTCCACTTTGCTGGTCCTTTGAGAAACTACAACAACACTTATCAGTAAATTCTTGTTCATTTCCAAAAGCAGAAATCATTTTTTTAATCCCTGTACAATGATACTGGGAAAAGCAAAACTCTTTCCATGAACTTACATTACGAACATAAGAGACGCCAACTTCAAATAATATTCCAAGTTCTGGTGATGAAGAGTTGGATCTGATAAAACAATCCCCATCAAGCAAGCATGGCAAGATACCAGTTACCTTAAAAAAAATGACAAAAATACAGAATCAGCTAAGATTTTCCAGCCTATTTTTTTTTTTTTTTAGCAATCGGGGTTCAGTAACTTGCTCAGGGTTACACGGCCAGTTATTTCTGGGTGTGGTGCTGAGTGTCTGAGCCCGGGATTCGATCTCCAGGTCATCCCAACACTGGAGCCGGTGCTCTTACTCGCTGAGCCACCTGGCCGCCCCTAAGCAATTGGGGTTCAGTAACTTGCTCAGGGTTACACGGCCAGTTATTTCTGGGTGTGGTGATGAGTGTCTGAGCCCGGGATTCGATCTCCAGGTCGTCCCAACACTGGAGCCGGTGCTCTTACTCGCTGAGCCACCTGGTCACCCCTTAGCCTATTCATTTTTAAGTGGCTCCTCTGTCCCTTCAAAAACCAGTCTGTACTTCTGGGTAATTCTTGGTTCACACACTGCTGAAGCCTAGTTTGTAGAATCTTAGGCATAACCTTACTGGCATGTGAAATGCGAGCAGTTATTCAATAATTTAAACATTCTTTGACATATGGTATCTAGATAAAATGAAAAAGAGGATTGCAAGGCAGTTTTTCACCTATGGAAGTCCAGAATCTATTGTATGGCCTCTATTTAATACTGACTCAGGAATTAATCCATTTAATCAAAATCCTACGTACTGGAATATCCTTTGGTGGGTTTTCCTCCAAACTTTGGAAAATACAAATTTACACAGCATGTTTTCCTGGTAGGATTCATTTTACAAAAAAACACTTTACTGGGGCGGCCAGGTAGCACAGCGAGTAAGAACACCGGCTCCAGTGTCGGGATGACCTGGTGATCGAATCTGGGCTCAGACACTTAGCATCTACTCAGAAACACCTGGCCGTGTAACCTTGAGCAAGTTACTTAACCCCAATTCCTTAGGGGCAGCCAGGTGGCTCAGCGAGTAAGAGCACCGGCCCCAGTGTCAGGATGACCAGGGGATCGAATCCGGGCTCAGACACTTAGCACCACATCCAGAAATAACTGGCCGTGTAACCTTGAGCAAGTTACTTAACCCTGATTCCTTAAAAAACAAAAACAAAAACAAACACTTTACTTTGTGAATTCTGCCTGTTTCGAATTCTATTTCCTCCAAGTCTCTACTCAACTCCCACTTTCTGCAGAAGGTGCATACTGACACTGTCTTTGAAGCTCTGAGGTAATTTCGTCACTATGTCAGAAGTGACATAAAAATATCATCCAGGATACTTATAAGCCATGTGTGGGCCGTCCATATTGATCACAATAAAGGAGGACAGACAAATGCTCTCAATATTTAAGGAATAAAGGTATTCTTTATACTTATTAAGTATTGGGAGGGGGAGAAAAAAAGAAATTTACATGATAAATTTATTATATGTTTAAAAGGAATACCAAATTAGTATTTGCAGTTTCATATGCAATCATCTTTTTATTATTCAACTATGTTCTGAATATGCTAGTTTTATTTCATAAATTACAAATAAAACAAATAAATTTTTTTAAAAGAATAAGTATAAAGTCTTTACTACCATTACAGTTATCCTTCATGGGAGATTTACAGAAAGAGGCATACAGGATAGGGTGTGGGAGGATTGAAACTGGCACCAGGTGTGGGAGTACCCACGCTGATGAAGCCACAGATTCTTTGAAGGACTAAAGCATGCTGATTCATAGGACTTATAATTTCAGTGACTCAGAAAAAGAGTGACTTAAGCACTTGAAGCACTTCTTGGACTTAGGCAAAAAGTTAGCCCCACTCATAACACAGTGAACTAATTACATAAACATGTAACATATTGCCCATTTTCCCTCTGTAATTTTGCTATTGTGTTTTTAAAAGAACAACACTATAAGGAGTATACAATGACAGCCAAGTCTTGAAATTTTAATACATTATATTTAATAATGAAAGAATGTTTATTTTTCACTCCATTTGTTAAATTGTTCACTTACCCGTGGAGAAAAGGTCCAGGTTTTGGGCTTCTTAGGTTGCCACGTAGCTCTGACTGTATGAATATTGCTAAGAACCTGAAAAGATATTTTGATATATGAAATTATCTTGAAAAAAAAGAATCGGGAAATGCTTTACTTTTTTCAAGATTAAAGAGCTCAAGTAACACTGTTATTAAAGTGGGTAAACTAAGATTTCTCAAGACTATACATGAATTCAGACTTTAACTCTTGTGCTTGTAATTATTTGTGTTCAGTGGATCATTAAGCATGGTCTTCATAAAAAATATAGTTAATGTAACAAAAACTACCTGGTTAAGGAATGTAGAGATCAACAGGACCTCTAGGGCAATTACTCTCAAAGTTCTAATTCAATTAAATTTTAGAAAACCCTTTAAATATCCAGAATGTGAACAGCGCTAGATGGCCTCTGAGGTGCCTTCCAACTTCATTAGTATTATAATATAAAAACCAAGAGGAAAGAGTGCCTGTCCTCAGGGAGCTTATATTCTGCTGAGAAGATACAATGTGTATCTGTGTGTGTGTGTGTGTGTGTGTGTGTATACACACACATATATACATATACATATATGTGTGTGTGTGAATATAAAGTACTGGAGAAGGAGAAAACTAAAAACTGGGGGGGGGGGTCAAGAAAGCCTTTGAGTAAGAGGGAGAACCTAAAGCTGAGCCTAGAATAAGTTAAGGAGTTGAAGAGGTAGAGGTTAAGGAATGGGGAGTTCCAGGCATGGGGCAATAACCTCCACACAAGCATGGAGCTGAAAATGTCAAGCTCAAAAGACTAATGACAGGCCAGTTTGGATGGAACATAGAAGGCGTGAAGGGAGGCAAAATAAAATAAGTAAAAGCAGGAAGGATCCAGGTACTGAGCAGTTTATTTTATCCTAGGAATAATAACAGTGACATGGGAAGACCTGTACTGCAGGGGGAGTGGTTTGGGAGTTTAAGAGAGGAAGGTCTGAAAAGCAAAGAGAAGGGAAGCAGGGAAATCTTTTGCAATAGTCCAGGATGAGAGGGACTGAGTGTGTAAACCAGGGTAATGCCTGTGTGAGTGGAAAGTAGGGCACAGATGCAAAAGATGTGAGAGAAAATTGATAGGGACGAGGGAGAGGGATGCATTCCGGATGGTGGTACCTTTCTAGAAACAGGAACCTCTGGAGGGGTGGTTTTATGGGGCAAGTTAGGTTCTGTCTTGTGAATATCTGGACCATTATTCTTCAAGATTCAGAGTTAAAGACTACATGCTTCCTTTAATCAACCATAACACTTGTAGTCAGCAGGTTTATCCTATGACATATAAAGGAACTTGGACAAAAAGCAAAGACTGTGCTGTGCAAACAGGATAAAATTATGAGCAATGTTTGATACTTTTTCAAATAAAAAAGGGTGTTCACATATTTGTTTTAGTTCATCCCCCAAAGTACTTTAGACATGAACCTGATGGTGCCTGCTCCCGTAGTAATGTGGATCGCCAGGCCACTACAGAAGTAGAGGATTACTCACACATCAAAGGCCTGTCCAAGTTATTTCATGCAGGCCCCATAAAAGCCCAAAGCTGGATCCCACCTGCTGCTGCCTATTGTCTTACCCAGCATAGAAGTATTTAGTCTGAACTCTACTTAAAGTGTGACTGTCTTATATGACTGCACTAACCTGAAGCAATGCATAGGTTGTCCCAGCTGCCCTTGTTGAGAGTTCCAGAAGCTGTGTTCTACATCAGGAACCAGAAAATGTCACAGGGCATGGCTATCTTACCTATGCTGGCTGGTAATCAGTGCAGGCATTATTCCTGTATTACAGATAAAGTAAGGCCTAGAGAGGATACATGGCTGGCAAATGGCAGAGCCAGGATTAGAACTTAGTGTTCCAATTGTAAGCTCGTCCTTTTTTCCATCCTATCATGCTGGAAAGAGCACTGGACTTGTCAGACAGCCAGCGACCTTTAGAACGCAGTTTGCTGCTCATGAGCTATGAAACCTTGGGCAAGTTACTTAACATTGAAGAGCCTCAGTTTCCTCATCTATAAAACAGGAAAGACCTGTGCTCTACATTCCCAATTATTAAGACTGAGAAACCCAAACTAAAAGACTATGTTTACATAGTGTCTTTACAATTGGGCAATTAGATCAACTCAATGTTATTTTTAAGTCATATTAGTGGCTTATGTAGATAAAACAACCAACTAATAAGATGAATTTGGAGGTGACTTTCTGACCTGAAGGCCTGGTGTCTGTAGATAGCCTGGCAAAGAAAGGACAGAAAAAATCACAAAAATATGCTAACACTTGGCAAAACATCTGAAGGTACAGTATTTTGTACCACAGAGTATTATGCATTTGACACAGTGGAAAGAACATTGGCTTTGGTGTCAGAGGATGTGGATTTAATTTAAATTAAATTAAATTAAAATTTCCCACTCTGCCACTTATTACCTGTGACCTAAAGTTTGACTCAACTTTAGACTTTTATCAAAACTATACTAGCTTTTAAACAAATCTGCATTGTTATTGAGCTGCTTTGGAAAGTCACTTTACATCCCCAGGCCTCAGTTTCCTTATCTGTGAAAGGAGGTGGTTGGACTGGCTGGTGTCTGAGGTTCCTTCTAGCCCTAAGCTTATGATTTTATGACTGACTGCAACAGCAGAGCTCACCTTGCTTCCGTCAAATAGGCAGAAGCGTACATGTCTGCTGAGGATCTGTAGACTTACTCCTGGAAGAGGAATCATTTTACAACTCCACAAGGTTAGAATCAACGACACACGGCTTGGTCTGGGTTTAATCTAAAGCAAACAAGTAAATAAATAAATATATACATATATGTAAAAAGTTACTTTTTTATACTTCATGTCTGAATTTTTACAAATACCATTCTCCATATATAGAATCCTATAATTATCACTAAGTTAAACTGAATACATTAAACTCAGTTTGCTAAGAAAGTACACAAAGCAAAAAAGAAAAGACTGTAAATTTACAAGAAGGGAAATGGTCTGGTAACTAAAAAGTTAATGTTAATTCTAATTAAATTAATTAAACATTAATGTTAATTTTTTTGTTAATATTTCATTTATTTTACTATTAGTAAGTACATTAATGTGGATTCATGCATCAGGTATGGTTCCTCAAGGGACTGACTGTCTTTTGCCCTTCCTTATGTCCCCAGTGCTTGGCAGTGCCTGGAACATAGCAGGTGCTTAATAACGTTTACTGACCAAGTCTCTGACTGATAGTTAAAGGTCGGACATGTTGACCTCTAAGGTTCCTTCCAACCAGGGCTGTGCTGGAGCCAGCTCTCGGTGTGAGCATTCACATCTCAGAAATCAGCAAATGTGACAAAAGCACAGCTCAACACTGTTTTGTTGATTATCTAGAGCAGGTTCCCCATCCCTGGTAGAGCCTAAACTTAAGAAAGTGATGGATAAAATATTGAAAGTGCAGATTAGATTTTAAAGCATCATACATACACATATGTGCTACATCTATTATAGCCAGTTGTTATTCATTTACCACCATACTCCTGCTTCTAAGTCAAAGATTCTATTACTCTTTTTTAAAAGTTTATTATTAGAGTTTAGATTTATAGCAAAACTGTACTAGCCTTTATGCAAAAATTTCATTACTTAGCTGCTTTGCAAATTGCTATATTTTCTTCTACCTCTAAAACAAAAGAAACTCAAAATCTTATTCTACTTTTAGGTATGGGATAGAAATTAGAAAAGCTCCAATTCAAGACATTTGAAACACCTGACAAATATATGGAAGTTCATTATTTTTGTAACAAAGAAAAGAACCACATTCATAGAATAAGTAGACAATGGAAAGGCACAGAAAAAGGGACTAAAGATGGCCACTCATATTTATTAATGTGACATAGAATGCAAATGGTAGGAAAAAATATTGAATTATGACTTTCAAAATATTCCATTTTTTATAGTAGATGGCAGTCAAGGGTAAGTTCTTTGTGATCTCTTTACTGAATGCCCATTGTATGTAAAGCACCATGAGAACTAAGGAACCTACAAAGGGGAATAGGGCATGTTAACTAAAAATCTAGGTTCTAATGGAGGGGACATAATGCGCACAAATAACTATGATGCAAAGTAGAAGACCAAACTACAAAAGAGGTATGGCATGCTAGGATCAGGGGTGGGGAACCTGTGGCCTCGAGGCCACATGTGGTCTTCTAGGTCCTCAAGTGCAAACCTTTGACTGAATCCAAACTTCGCAGAACAAATCTCCTTAATAAAAGGATTTTTAGTCTGTAAAAGTGGGAGGCGGTGGCCTTGGGCGTGGCCTTTGGACCGCATCCAACTTTTATAGAACAAATCCTTTTACTAAGGAGATTTGTTCTGTGAAGTTTGGATTCAGTCAAAGCGTCACACTTGAGGACCTAGAGGACCACATGTGGCCTCGAGGCCGCAGGTTCCCCACCCTGTCCTAGGTTAATCTCATAAGAAGAACAAAGAGGTACACAGAAAGTTCCATAAAAATCAAAGTGGTTCTAAAATATTTACCACTCTTCCTTCCAACTTACAAATTGGTAGTTTACAGTCTACATCTTCAGTTCTAAGAAAGCTTGCCTAGTAATATTTTAATCCTTTGCTCTCCCCAAATAGCAAGATAATAAGTCATGCCTAACTTTCTCATTCCTACCAGTTTAATAAAACAGAAATACAAAATAAATTGCTTTTTCTCCCTGGCAAAAGAATTGCAAATGATAGAGAATGAAAGAGGAATAAAGCCATAGTAACCAAATCCTATTTAAGGTTCTGCATATTACAAATTAGTAATAGTTAAATTATATTTCTATATGTACATAGACCAAAAAAAGTTTTTATCCTGCTATGTATTATCTAATTTACATATTGGGAAATGTACTTTATTTATATACTTAGGAATGTACTTAAATCTTGAAAATGCACAGGTTTTCCAACAGTAAATACTTACAGAGCCATTTTCAGGATCCCATATCATATCTTTAAAAGCCAACTGTGAAGGGGTAAGTTCAGGTTGTAAAAAGTAACCTGCTTGAAACTGACTCCCTGAAAAAAATTAATTTTTCTTTAATATTCTTACGGAAAAAGAAGTGAAACGCATGATCAAATAATGCTCTTGTATTTTATTATTGTCATCAGTTATCATATGCCACCCCCTAGGTACCTGGCATCATGCCAGGAGATAAGAAAGGAACTACAGAAAATTCATCAAAAGCCAAAACGTTACTAGGTTCCAAGGAGCCTGTCCTTTCATTTTTTGTTGATAGCTTTTGTTTTCAGGTAACTTCCATTTCTAATACCATTCTCCACCCAGACGGTCATCCTTATAAGAAAGAATCAAAAAGAGGGGAGAAAGGAAAAGCAATACTAACCAACAAATCCAACAAGTCTGACAGCACGTGCGTACTTCTGCACTGATGCATGCCCCCATTTCTGCAAAGAAGGGAAGGTGGCGTACTTTCTTATTTCTCTGTTGGGGTCAGACTTGGTCATTACTCTGTTGTTATTTCCATTTACATGGCTGTAGTCATTGTGAATATGGTTATCTGGATTTTACTTATTTCATTTTGCATCAGTTCATATGTCTTCCTAGGAGTCTCAGTACTCTTGCCTTCCATTGCTTCTTACGGCATAGTAACATTTCATTACATTCATGTACCATGATTTGTTTAGTCATTCCCCAATTGATGGGTATCTACTTTGTTTCCAATTATCTATTACAACAAAAAGTATCTCTAAGAACATTTTGGTGTCTGTGGAACCTTTGATCTCTTTGACCTATCTAGGGTCTAGCAGTGGGATCTCTAGGTCAAAGCATATGAATTTGAGTTACGTACTCAGTGTAACTGCAGATTGCTTTCCAGAATGGCTAGGCTTGGGTGGCTAGGTGGTGTAGTGAATAGAGCACCGGGCTTGGAGTCAGGAGGACCTGAGTTCAAATCTGGCGTCAGACACTTAACCCAAAAACTAGCCAGGTGACCTTGGACAAGTCATTTTACCCCAATTACCCTCCAAAAAAAAAAAAACCCAGAATGGCTAGGCTAATTTACAGCTCCACCAGCAGTGTATTACAGTGCTAGAAGGAGCCTTGAAGTTCATCTAATGCAAACATTTTATTTTGTAGACAACTATATGTAAGGAGGATTTTGTCATCCTTTTTAGAGTTCAGTTTCTCAGGATCCATAGCCATGGCAATGTCTAGTTTCCAGGTGTTAGATAATAACTCCCAGCATAGCCCTAAAGATCCTAGATAGTAATTCCTAGAATCACAGACAGTTCTACTGTGCTATTAGAGTGGTTTGCCATTTCCTTCTCCAGTGGATGAAGGCAAACAGAGGTTAAGTGACTTGTCCAGGATCACACTGCTAGTAAGTGTCTGAGGCTGCATTTGAACTCAGGTCTTGTTGACTGCCGGTCCAGTGCTCTATCCACTGAATCACCTAGCTATCTCCTATGCTTTGACTGCTTTTCTATTAATCATTGGGCCTTGGTCATATGTTTATGTTCATTTCCTATATATCTTGGACTTGGGCCCCTTATCCCAAATATTTGATATAAAGAATTAACTCCCTAGTCCAGGAGTGGGGAACTCCTGCCCTCATCAGCAGCTTCCTTTCTATCTTAGTAGGGCTACTTTTGTTAATTCAAAAGCTTTTCAATATCGTGTAACCAAGATGACCACAGAAGTTACTGTTTTTTTTTTTTTAACAGAGGTTACTTTCTAAGATAGTAAGAAGTTACTATCACTTAGTAACTTCACCAAGTTAAACTTAAGACAGAGGCATAGTCAAAGGAACATGCTGTTGTCAAATATAGAAGACAGTGTGTTACTCTTTTAAAGAAAAAAAATGCAATTATTATATTGACTACTATGAAATCACTATAGGAGATTGTTGCTTCTGCATAAAAGTCAAGTCACTAAACAGGTTGCAGGTGCTTATGTGGCAGCTGGAAAGACCCTTCCTGAAGGTGGGCAGAGACTCACGTGGGGAGTTTAGGTGATCTGGATATGTTGTAAACACATACTCAGCCAATGGGGAAATAGGGGAGGGAAATACAAATTGGGTATAGTGAATAAAAAGCTGTGCATTTGTCTCAACGGGTATGCCTACTTGATGGACACCCTCTCTTACAAGAATGTTAATAAAAGTCCTTCATGGTTCACTAACAGCTTTGTGGAGTTCTTGGTAAGATGCTTGTTTCTTACGCTATCTTCCATGAAAACATTTTCATATCATCCTATCCATGTTGAGGCTGTGTGGTGCTAGGGAAAAAGGGCCAGCACTGGAGTCAGGAATACAATACCTGAATTCAAGCTCTGTCTTGGACACATATTTGCTGTATGACCATGGGCAAGTCATTTGGTCTCTCAGGGCCTCAGACAACTCTCTAAGACTGTAGGTTACACATGGGTCAGTCTGGATACAAATCGGCAACTAGGTGGCACAGCAGACAGAGTACCAGGCATGGAGTTAGGAAGGCTCATCTTGCTGAGTTCAACACTAGTGATCCTGAGCAAGTTACTTAACCCTCTTAGCCTCAGTTTCCGCACTTGTAAAATGAGCTGGTGAATGAAATAACAAACTACCTCAGCATCTTTGCCAAGAAAACCCCAAGTGAGGTCACGAAGAGTCAGACATGACTGAAATGACTATCAATAACAGTCTGGATCAGTGGAAAGAAGTTCCACACTGGGAGCTCCCTACACTGGTGAAATCACAGACATCCCTTATCATCTTCCTCAAAAGAAGAGACACCACACATGCATTCACACCTTGTAGCTCAATATTATAATTAGATTTTACAGTAACATTGAAATGTGTTCATCATAGAAACAGCAGACATGGGAAGCAGCAAAAAGGCTGGAGTCAGAAAATTCAGGTCTGAATCTGAACTCTTCTATTTACTACCTGTGTGATTTCAACTTATAGTTTCTGGGGGCCTCAGTTTCTCATCTGTAAAATGAGGGAACTAGACTAAATAACTTTTAAGGTCCCTTTTGGGTCTAAATTTGTGATGTAACATAAGCCCATGGTTAAGCACTTTACAAACACAATCTGATTTAATCTTCACAACTAAACTCTGAAGCATGCACTACCATTATTATCCTCATCATTTTCCACATAAGGAAAAGTTCAAAGGCTTTTATATGGACATACATTTATTAATTGTCAGGTGAGGGATTTGAACTCAAATCTGTCCTTATTCCAAGTCCAGAGCTAGTTGCACTGCATTATGCTGCCCTCCATTTATTCTTTATTTGTAGAAACCTGGTGATAATTATTATTATAGCGTATACATAAATTATCTGAGTTACATGAATTCATCTTTATTTTTTGCACATCTTTCCACATGCAAATCTTTTCCCACATCTTAGTTTCCTTGTAATTTTTTGTGATTGAGTCATTTCGGTTGTGTCCAACTCTTTGTGACCCCATTTGAGGTTTTCTTGACAAAGATTTTTCCAGCTCACGTTATAGATGAGGAAATGAGGCAAACAGGGTTAAGTGACTTGCCTATGGAATCCTAATAAAGCTGCCCCAGCCCCAATATATTCTAACTTTTCACTGCAGCCTTAGCTCAGTCAGAGCCAGGATGACAGGGTGAAGGATCTCAATGGTTCTAACTGTTTGCTGTATCCTTAGCTCGGTCAGAGTGAGGATGACAGGGAGAAGGCACTGCAGCCCTAGCCTGGGAAGAGCTGGGACAACAGGAAAGAGGATCTTAGTGGATCTTAATTTTCACTGTGGCCCTGGGCTAGTTAGAGCTGGATCACAGGGAAAAGGCACTGTAGCCCTAGCCTGGACAGAGGTAGGACTACAGAGGGAAATCTTAGTGGGTTAGGTTTATTTTTTGAACTTTTGCTCAAGTAAACTTGACTTCTGTGTCCACTCCTTTAAACTTCTTTGAAAGTGAGAGCTTTGAACCTTCCAGTCAAGGTGAGTGGGACTCTGGAAAAGATTCAGTAGTGCCTAGTCCCCTCTTCCCCATACTGGAAAGTTCAAAGCTTCATCTGTGAGGCATCTCTTTTTCAGACCTACACATTTTTCCAATTTATTTTAGTGCCAAATAATAACCAGAATGAATTCAATTACCCTATGATATTACACAGGACCACAATAGTTAGCCAACTGGAAGGCAGCATGACCAGAATGTTTAACGACCAGACCATAGATGGGACTTCTTCTCCATTGCCTAATCCCTTAACAAACCCCTCCTACCTTTTAAATATTCATGATTTCTGTTATGTAATTGCATATTTACCCTATAAAAATCCATCTTGTTTTCTCTGAAGTTGCTGGTTCATCTTGGAATTTAGCTCACTTCATGAGAGACGTCAATTTCAATAAATGCCTATACTTGGATTAGAGGTGGTCTGACTCTGAAGAGATGGTTCCACAACAACATATCATGAAACCCCAACAGTTTTTGGGTGGGCAGAGCCCCCACCACAATACCTAAGAGTCTTCCTAATTCTAAGCCCTGTGCTCTATTTACTGTGCTACCTTAGCTGCTCCTCTTATATCGGTAATGTTTTAAGAAAGCTACCAGCATGAAAGACACAAAAAATAAATAACATGCATAGTTTACAGCCTCTGGTCATTTTTCTTCAGACTAGTTTTTAAGTATGTTGATTCACAGGTAAGATGATTAGAGATAACTGCTTAACAAATCATCAGTCCATTTTATTTCATTTATCTAATAATTCATCACACTTTGTTATCCCTAAAATGATTTTTAGATCATATAAGTTTACAATTACATAACAGAAGTCTGAGAAAAAGAAGAATGAGAAAACCATCCCAGAATAATAATTAAGACAAACATTTTGCACATCAAATCTCCTAAAATTAGAATTAAATATTCATTGTAAAGCAAGGAATTACAGAGATTCTTGCTAGAAATAAAAACATTTTTAGGTTCCTTTTTAAAAAAAAACTTCTTTCCATATAAAAAACTAAGAATTGCCTTAGAATTTTGCTAATAATTTGTTTGTCTCAAAGAAGAACAGAAAGCTCCCCTCTCTTCCAGGGAGGAAGTGTATGTTAGCATTAACCAAGTTGAGTTATCCATGAAATTTATTACTAATGTATCAGAGAAATTAGAATACAAGGTTGTTTGGCTTCCAATCTAAGTGAATGACAACTCAAATCTTACCTTCTTCTAAGAGCTGGTAAAGAGTTGATGGTCGAAATCCTGCAGGAATAGCTCCCATAGCAGTCAACACATCAATTGTGTTACTCTAGTTATTGAAGAAATGAAATAATGATTTTTATGCTCCTTTCTCCACACTGTATAAGTCTTTCTTCATACAACGGAGATATGCATATACACATACACACACACACACACACATTGATCATACCAGTGCAAAATATACACATAAATGGGGGGAGCTGTGAATTGGAGAAAGGAGTTTAATAACAAATTTCATAAAGGATTATCATCAGTGAATCACAACTACTCCCAGAAAATGGTCTGTATTCTTTCCTATGCCCACTTCCCTTCTGTAGACACCTAGTCCTCAATGAAATGTTCCATACACCACAGGCCTATCCCCTCTCTTATTCCCCACTCCTATCCCCAACAAAATTGAAAATCCCAGTTTTTTCCCATTGTGATGTGATTAGTTCAGCTTAATACTATAAATGAAGCTGAGGTGTAATATTAATGACTCATAATATATAGATTTTAACAGAGGTCTAAAATTGAAGAGGAGACCAAATGCTCGGAATTTCGGGTAGAGAGACAAGCATGAGAAAAGATATTTGGAGCTAGGGGCTTTATTCAGAGGCTGTCAAATTATGCAATATAAATAGCAGCCTACTCTATCTCTAAGGTCCTATTTAAAAAATGCTTCTTAAATGACAAGGCCACTAAAAACTTTCATCCAACTCATGTACCTCATATTCCATTTTGTGCATGGTATTTTTTTTCCCCTTTGCAAACCTATGCTGTTGATTTTATGATTCTAAAACATGATTCTAAAAAGGGATCCATAGACTTCACCAGTCTGCTAAAGCATCACACACACACACACACGCACACGCACACGCACACGCACACGCACACACAGGTTAAGAACCCTTGGAATGGATGTTCCCCATCCAAAGATCCTTCAAGCTTTAAATTCTATGATTCTCTATACAGAAATTTTAATCCTTTTCTTTCACCCATTTTTGTTTTAGAATGATAGCCAAAGCTAGAATTAAAAAATATATATATTTACCTAGGTTTAGTTTATATCCCAGATTTCTGTAGTCTTTTCTGATTGTTATAGTTTACATGAAAAGCTTGTTTGTGCCTGGTATCTTATATAAGAGTAAATTACTCTAAGTCCCATTCCACTTTTGATTACTACAATAACTGGATGCTAAAATGAGAGACATCGTTAACACTGTAGGAAAGACACTAACCTCTGTAATAGCTTTTCTAATGGCACTCCAATGAGAATCAGTTCTGGGGATAGATAAAAATAAGAAAATCATGTACATATGAAACAATACGAAAGCTGTGCCTACTTATTGATATTTATTCAACACTCATTTAGCTGGTAGAGAATGTACTAAACTGTCAATGGGCGCAGTACATCAAATGCCTTCAGGGTATAACAGGGAAGATACCTGAAAATGTTCATAAAGGTAAATTGCTCTTTTGACTTTTAAAAGAAATAAAGCTGAAAATATATCTAAATTTTACAAAATTCTTCAAGTTATTTTTGATGAAAAAAAAAATGGAATCGATCTATTGGACCTGTACCTGCTTTCATGCTTCCCAATATTCTTTTTATTTTATTTTAAATTTATTTATTTTTAATTTATAACATTCTTTTCCACAATCCCTTGAGTTCCAAAGTTTCTCCCTTGCCTTCTCCTCCCCCAAACCCCCATGGCAGCATGCAATCAATCAAATATAGGTTCTACAAATACCTTCACACTGAACATTAATCCAGTTGTAAAGATGAGTTATAACCAATTCCCCCCAATATTCTTACCGAGGTTTAATCTCTGTTCCATCAGCTGTTTCATCTACCACCTCCACATCCTCTTCACTTTCCTCTTCACTGTATTTCTGGTCTTCTTTCTCTTTAACACAGGGCTAGAAATGATTGGAATAGGACATTTTCATTGGAATAGGACATTTTCATTGGAATAGGACATTCATTCAGAGAACTCAATTTATATTTTAAAACATTTAGCAACATCATTTAAAAAAAAAGATTTAAATCCTAATGCTCAGGGTCACTTTAAGGGATGCGCTATAGGAGACGCAGATATAAATAAATAGATTTCTCACGCTTCTAAACCTTTTGATTTAAAGTAATTTTATAGATAAAAAGGTTCTTTAGCTGTACAAAAGGAAAACATGGGCAGAAAATTGTAATAACAAAAAGAAAGCTGAAATGAAGCTGAAAATGCAAATTAAAAAGAAAAATAAGTCTACACACTAACCTCCAGGTAGGTTTTGGGAACAAGACCTTTATTTCCATGAATGTTCTTAGCTATCCACCAGCCATCAGGTTTCTTCTTAAGTATGAGAAGAACTTCATCTTTCTTAAAAGAAAAACAAAATAAGAAACACAGTACTAATAAATACATCATTACTTATACTTTGTAATATGTGCTAAAAACTGATGTTTCTCTTACTTCATATTTAATCTGCTCGAATCTTACCATGATTTAAAATCTTATTTTCAAAAAGGATTTGAAAATTAAGAGTGGAAATAAAACTATTGAAGGATTTATTGTTTAAACTGATGTTGGAAAGTTGTGTAAAATTCTATAATCCAATTTCTTCCTTTTTTATAAAATCTCAGTATAACACAGATTATGAAGTTTAATAATTAATATCAGTCAAATTTCATAAGGTTATAATTATATTTTTGGCTCACCTTCAATACTAGAAAGAAGGGTTCTCAAGCTCCTTTGTTATATACTCTTATTTTATATACTCTTATTTTCCCTGTCACTTCTGTAAAGGTCTGTTAAGTACAGTTGCTAAGGAAGATGTTTTTGTTACATCCATGTCAGCATTAAGAATTATTAAACAAAATCACCAAGTTCTTCCTTTTATCATGGGTCAATTATGCCACCATAACTCAAAAAAATGTATTTTTAAAATGTATACCTAATTGCTGCTGGACGCTAGGTGGCGCAGTTGATATGAATGTTAGCCCTGGAGTCAGGAAATTATGGCCTCAGACACTTACTAGTTGTGTGTCCCTGGGCAAGCCCTTTAATTAACCCTGTTTGCCTCAGTTTTCCCATTAGTAAAATGAGATGGAGAAGAAAACGGCAAACCCCTCCAATATCTTTGCCAAGAAAACTCCAAATGAGGTCATAAAGAGTCAGACATGACTGAAAAACTACTGAACTGAACATAAGAGCTACTAATTAGTTTGTAGCCTTAGGAAAGTCATTGTTCCTCTTGGCCTCATCTATCAAACAAAGGAATGAGAGAAATGATCTCTAAGGTTCCTTCAGTTTTAGTGTTCTATGTTCATCCTAAGTATAAGTCTCAAATTCATACCTCCTACATAAGAAACCTGAAGGAAACTTTAAACACTTCAAGATTTTCATCATTATTCTGCAAATTCTACTTTGTATCAAAGGAATAAGAGGATTTCAGAGTTGGAAGGCCAACTAATACACACGATACCTGAACAAGAATTGCCTCTAAAACCTCCAATAAGTGGTCATATTTGCTTGAAGACCTCTAAGCAGCCTATTTCCCTCCCATCCCCTAAGAAGTCCATTCACTTTTTAAAGGTGGAATTCAACTCTTAATTATTAGGAAGTTTTCCCCTACATCTTAAGCCTAAATCTGCCTCTCTGAAACTTCCAACTATTCTTCCTTCCTTGGCAAGGCATGAGGGGTTAAGGGACTTGCTCAGGGTCACAGAGCAAATAAGTGTCAAATATCTAAGTCTGGATTTGAATTCAGGTCATCCTGACACCAAGGATGGTTCTCTTCCATTGAACCCCCTAGCTGTCCCCGACCCCAACTATTATTTCTAATAATTCTTGATCTTTGGGCCAAGCAGAAAAAGTCCAAAGGAGACAGACTTTATTTCACTGACAGTTTCATAAAACTTTTATTTCAAGCCTTGTCTCATATATTTTTCTTCTCTTAATGAAGAGTATTTGGCTCTGAGAAAAAGCTGATGAACACCTTTGCTATGTACTTAGTCTCATGATACAGAGGAAACAATACTGCTTCTAAAGTCAGAGGAACTGAGTTCCGATCCATGCACCTGTGTGACCTTGGGCAAGTCACATGAATTCAGAGGGGGTTGGACAAGGTGGTCTCTATGGGCCTCTCTACCTCTAGATCCATGATCTTATCTGGCATTTTATCACATGAATTAAATATTGTATTTATGTTTGCCTTGACACTAGGTACCCAAATAGTTTTTACCTTAAATGTGAGATCTCCTGCTTGCTGAGCAACAAAATCACCCACAGCAATATATTCTTTATTCCTTGGCTGTTCGTCGCTAGACTCATCTTCCTCTTCCTCTTCCTCTTCTACTTCTTCATCCTCCTCATCACTTTCTTCACTTTCTTCACCTTCACTAATATCATCCTCATCCTCGTCCTCATCATCATCTTCTTCCTCCTCATCTTCAGTTTCCTCCGAATCTTCTAGTTCTTCAGCCTGGGAAATGTTCTGAACTTTCTCCTCTCTACAGTAAAAACAATTATGACTGGGATCACTCAAAAGAGGTACAGACACCTTCCATGTATGATTAATGTGGTTCAATGAACAGTGGCTTTCAAGTTGGAGGACCTGGGTTCAAATCCCACCTCTCTCACTTATTGTAACTGTGTGACTTTGGACAAGTCACTTAGGGCTCAGTTTCCATATCTGTAAAATGAAAGGGCTGGACTGAATGGCCTCTGAGGTTCCTTCTACCACTAAGTCTGTGGCTGACCTTTCTATAGCAGGGAAGCCAGCTCATATAAATGTGCAATGGGTGCAGAGATCGACAGAGAAGGTAAGTGTTTCTGGCTTTTCCCATGCAAAGGAAAACCCATAACTGGAAGGCAGGCAGCTCACATCTCCAAATGAGAAAAGTGGGGAAACATCAATCCAGGAGAAGGAATGTGTTCCTTGGCACAAAGGAGATGACAGGTGACCAGTGATCAAATTGGGCTAAGACATTTTCATACCATGGCTGATGGAAAGTGGAAGAAAAAGAACCCCTCTTGTATGTGTGTATAAATATATATGTGAGTGTGTGCATGTGTGTACATGTATACATAGACAGAGTGCACAGGATGAGTTGAATATGAAGGGATGATATCTAAAAAATAAAATTAATAGTTGAGAGAGGAATTTATTGGGAGGAGAAAGGGAGAGACAGAATAAGGTAAATCATTTCATATAAAAGAGGCAAGAGAAAACTGTTAGAACAGAGGGGAAGAGCAAGAGGGTGAAAGGGAATGGAACAACCTTACTCTCATTGAATGTGGCTTAGGGAGGGAATAACATACACACTCAGTTGGGCATCTTACCCTACAGGAAAATAGGGGCGATGATAGAAGGGAGGGCAGACTGGGGGAGAGGGTAGTTAGAAGCAAAAACTTTTGAAAAGGGACAGGGTCAAAGGAGAAAACAGAATAAGTGGGGGTTGGGATAGGATGTAGGGAAATATAGTTAGTCTTTCACAATATAACTACTATGGAAATGTTTTGCTTCCCAGTGGGGGTAGGTAAGAAGGGAAGAAGGGAAAAAAATCTGGAACTCAAAGTTTTAAAAAGAAATGTTTAAAAACAAAAGAAAAGAAAAGAAACCCTTGTACCAGTGTTATCACAATAAAATTATCAGTTTGCTATATATAGTTGAATCTCCTCTTAGCACTGGGAGACCACATGGTACTATCACGGTCTAATTCTACCTATGGAACTACCTACCTCTTGTAACATTCTTTCACTTGATACTATGTTGTTGCAGAACCAGTTGCAACTTGCCAGTGGGGTATGCCTATATTATTATAGTGAATGATACTGCTTTGGACATAGTTAGCCTGCTTTTGGCTAGTCTCCAAACTTAGTGATGTTTTTCTCAGAATATGTACCAGGCAGGTCTACCCGTCACCACCTGGACCACCATCTTTTCTCAGATCCAGGTGAAGGCAGCCTAAGACCACTGGACCAGAGTCCCAGGAACAGCAGCACCCTATAGACCAGCAGCCCTGCTAATTTAGGCCAGCGCCTGCAACAAATCATCCAGGGAAGCACCTCCCATGGAGATGAAATCTGGAAACCACCTCTTCAGGTACCATATGCCCAATATCCTCAACAACCTTTGCTCCTGAAGCCTGGAAAAGAGTGACCTCATCACCAAAGCCCTTGACACTGCAAAGGCTTCAACATTAGGAATGGTACTGGTTTTATTAAGAGAAGTGACACTGAAGAATACACATTACCACCTGCTTTCCCAAAAAGCCCTAAATATCACATGGCCTTTCCATCCAACTCACAGCTAAAACTCTGAAGCTGTTTCCTCCATTAGAATGTGAGTTCCTTTAATATAGAAATATAACAATATAGTTATAAGCATGAGAATGATACTATGATCAACCAACAGATCCTCAATTTTAGTTCCAGAATCTTTTTTCAATATTACCAATTCAATCCTTAACTTTCTTCTAAATATTTCACTATAACACTCAAGACAATCCCCTGAGGTTTTTATCTTCTTATTCCATTTTTCATGTGTCTGTATCTTTTCTTCCCAAATAAAACTATCCACTTCTGGGGAGGATACAGAGAGGTGATACTGTCACCGCATTTCCCAACTCTGGGGGTCTTCACGGGCTGTGAAACACTCTCCCTTCTCCCTTCGCAGTTAAAGTCCCACTTCCTGCAAGAAGCCTCTCCCAGACTTCCATCTTAGCGCCTCCTGCTCTGAGATTGTCTAAGTTTACCCTACATGCACCTCATTGGTACTTAGCTGTTTGCCTGTTATCTCCTCCATTAGACTTAAAAGCAGGGACTGGTTGGTTTGAGTTTTTCTTTTGCCTTTTTTTGTACCCCCGTGCTTGGTGGAGTGCCTGGCACATAGTAGGCATTTTATAAACATGCTTGTTGTTAATAAACATTATGTTATTAATAAATACTTGTTGATTGTCATGCCTCTTGCTTACATCTATATTGTAATTTCTGTGCTTAGAAATAAGCATTAAAAATCCCTTCCATCTGAACAGAGAATACCAAAAGGTTGTGATATAAGAAGAATGACTAGGTCCTATATAACTTCATTTTCTTTACTACAGGTATATGAAACCTACCATTATTAACTGGTATTACAAAAACGATGTTAGTGAAACTATCATGGAAGCAATTAGTTCCAAAGGAGTAATGCCATAAATGTAATGATATTACCGCCTGGTTTCACATTCTGGTAGGGTGTGTTATAATAGATTAATGCTGTGATTATGAAGCATTGTTATTTAGGGCAATGTTATATGGGTTATAGCTATTCAAACAAAACATTTTAATCAACATACGGAGTTACGTTTTCTTTACTTATAGTCTCAGCAAGTTCTTGCAGCTGCTTTGTAAGCTTTTCCAAAACATTTTCTTCATCTTCTTTTCTCTGGTTGTAGTTCCCCACTGGTGCTGGTTCATCACCCTATAAAAGAAAATTGTGTCATACAGAAATACATACTAATTTTAATTCTCTGTCAAATTTTATTTTTGTTGTTTTTTAAAATTAATTGTTTTTGGTTACAATTTAAGTGCCAACCTGCGGCTCTCCCTCCCTCCCCACCCCACACTAGAGAAGGCCACCATTTGACACAGATTTACAAATACATGTAAAACCAAACTATGCTATTTGTATATTTGTCGGTTCTTTCTCTGGAGGTGGATAGCACCTTCCTTCATAGGTCCTTTGTAGTTGATTTGAATATTTGTAATACTCAAAAGAACTTAGATGTTCACAATTATTCTTTGAACAATATTGTTGTAACATAGACGTCGTTCCCTTGGTTCTGCTCATTTCACTTTTCATTATTTCATGTTAAGTCTTTCCACGGTTTTCTAAAATCAGCCCATCATTTCTTACATGTAATATTCCATCACAATCCTCTCAATTTCCAGTTCTTTGCCACCATAATATTTTAGAATATGTAGGCTCTTTTCCTTTTTCTCTGATCCCCTTGGGAAACAGACCTAATAGTGGTATTGCTGGGTCAAAGGGTATATACAGTTTTCTAACTGTGGGCATAATTCCAGACTGGTCTCCAAAATGGGTGGATTGGTTCATAGTTCTACCAACAGTGTACTAGTGTCCCAATTTTTCCACATCCTCTCCAACATTTGTCATTTCCCCCTTATTTCATTTTAAGCAATATGATAGATGTGAGAAATATCAAAGTTGTTTTTATTTACATCTCTCTAATAAAAAAATTCAGAGCATTTTTTCATATGACTATATATAGTCTTGATTTCTTCATCAAAAACCACCTGTTTGTATCCCCCTTGTTCTAAAACTATAGGGACATTTTCCTTAATAATTTCTTGAAATATAGTGTACATTCATTTTAATACCAAGAAAAGAAGGAAAGAAAGAATGGAAGGGAAGGGAAGGGAAGGGAAGGAAAGGAAAGGAAAGGAAAGGAAAGGAAAGGAAAGGAAAGGAAAGGAAAGGAAAGGAAAGGAAAGGAAAGGAAAGGAAAGGAAAGGAAAGGAAAG
>NW_027187378.1:23537408-23628673 GCF_028583685.1 Petaurus breviceps papuanus | reverse complement strand
AAAATATAGTCATATGAAAAAATGCTTTGAATTTTTTTATTAGAGAGATGTAAATAAAAACAAATTTGATATTTCTCACATCTATCATATTGCTTAATCACTGATATTCAGATCATTGCTCATGCGGGCGAGGGAGGGGAGGGGAGGGGAGGGAAAGGGAAAGGGAAAGGGAAAGGGAGGAAGGGGGAAGGGGGAAGGGGGAAGGGAAAAGGGGAAAGGGGAAAGGGGAAAGGGGAAAGGAAAAGGAAATAAGAAAAAGTCAAGAAATCACCAGAAAAAGAAGACATGAAAGAAAGGTGGTCTGTACCATGAGCAAATAAATCATAAGATTCTTTTAACAATGTTTCTAATGTTTTACATATTCTTTAGTTAGTAATTAAAAACACACCATTAAAACTAAATTTAAAAATATATATAGATATAGAGATTTTATACACACACACACACACACACACACACACACACATATGTAATTTGTATAAATAACGAGAGTAGACCTGGGATTGCCAGACATTGATTTTGCCCTTAACTTGATCACAGCCCAGGTTTGAAGAACTAAAATTCATTATGAAGGGAAAATCAGGACAGGACAGTACAATTACTTCACACTGATGTCAACTTAAGAATTCAACTTTGATATTTCAAAAGTTTTAGTTCACTCAGCTTGCTTGATAGAATAATGAAATACTCTTTACCGTATCACTGACTGAAATACTTACTTTGTTTAAATTTTTAAGAGCCTTTCTGTTTTCATCTATTTCTCTTTTCAACTGGATACATCTAAAATGAAAGCAAAAACAAAGAATGGACTTCATATTATCAAGAACTCATCAAGAAAAGTTTTTCAAGCTCTGAAACATTTATAGGAAGGTAGTTTTTTTTTTTCCTGGGGGTATGGTAGGAAATTATATGGAACTGTAATTTCACTGACATTGGGAAAATATTCTACATATGTAATCATCAGCATTTTGTTTTCTTTAACTTCCAGTCATGCCTTAGATATTTGCTTGTTGTACTTACAGGTTAAATTGCTTGCACGTGGTTGCAAACTTAGGATGGAGGAACCAAGATGTGACCCCTAATCTTTCTAACTTCAAACTTAATTCTTTTTTCTCTATGCCAGGCTGCATCTCTTAGAAAGTTTAACAACTGCTAACATTTTGGTAAAATTTTGGATTTCTATATATGTAATGAAAAGTTAAATCTCTTGACATATAATTCACTAAACTGAAAAAATAAAGAGAATAAAGACAATTTGTATCAAAATAGCCTTGCTCAAATAATATGTAAAATGAAGCCCTTTTTAGTCCAAAAAGATTTGGTTCCTTCTTTCTTAAAATGTGTAAATAAAAAGAAAGGAGCAGGAAAAGGAAAGAAAACTGAGAAAAACAGGTAAGTTAGGAGAGTGGGAATAGGATAAAAGGATAGAAAGGAAAGAAAACACCCTAGTAAATTACAGCCCTAGTGATCTAGGATTGCTCCCCAACTCAGAGACATTTTACTTTTATAAAGGATAACATCCCATCATATCCATCAAGGATAACATCCAGCACAGTAACCTATATTTTCACTAATGATTTATACTTCAGATATTGGACTAGATGACATTTGAGGTACCTTCTAACTTTAAGATTTGAGAATTCAGAACATGGTGATAAAAACATCAGATAAAAGCTAGTGTATGAGATCTTATTTTGATTAAAAATAATAAAAAAAATGACACCAAATGACTTTTTCCTTGTTTCCTTCAAATCTCTAAAATTATGAAAATATTAATACTTTAATATTGTCTTGAATGTCTGAGCCTTTATTTCTATTATCATAGGTACCATCTTCCCTACATTTGGATTTGCTGACAGGCTAGATATAGTAGAAGCTAACTTTTGTGTGGCATATGTTTATTACTTTTGAAAAATTTTAGTCTATTGTTTTTCACTAATTATCTTATCTTTTTAAAAATGCAGTAAATGACGAAAGACATTTCTCAAATAGGCTATATTTTATGTAACAAATGTGGCCCTGCTGCCACGAAGTTTATGCTATTTATTAGTGTGTTACCTTTGATAAATATCCTGTCTTTTACTGGCATCTAGGGCTCCTTTCAGTTGACTCTCAGAAAGCAAACGTCCAACCTAAAATAATTGGGAAGTGAACAATGAAATTTTATGTTTAGCATTCTGAACTTTAGTGTTACATGACATTAAAAAAGTTTTCATTCATATGCCTTGAAATTCTTATGATATACAATCATGCAACTTTGCTAATATTCCCACAAGAATAAGAGTAAGTAGGCTCACATGCACATACACTTCTTATATCTGTGCCTCCACTGCATTGATTGGTGATGCAGTGGGTGGAGTCCCAAACCTGGAGTCAGGAAGACTCATCTTCCTGAGTTCAAATCCAGTGTCCAACACTTACTACCTGCGTGACCCTAAGCAGGTCACCTAACGCTGTTTGCCTCAGTTTCCTCATCTGTAAAATGAACTGGAGAAGGGAATGGCAAACCACTTCAATATTTTTGCCAAGAAAACCCCAAATGGGGTCACAAAGACTTGGACTGAAACAACTCAACAACAACACTGCATTGATTATCCAGAGAAGACAGATTTGAGACAAAAGGAAAGAAATTATATATAGCTAACTTAGGAACTGTTTGCTAAAGAATGTTAATTTAACACCTGTCTAATTGTTCAGAGTCAACAAGTCCACTACTTAATTCAGGCAACTCTGGGGTGATCAATCATTATGAACAAAATGTAGTAAGCTCGGGCTATTTACAATAAGGGAAATAGTCTGGAATTTGGCTCATTTCCTTTTATTATGGCTCATTTCCTCTAAACTGGTCTTCTGTGGAAAATAAAGTTAGTTTGAATTGTCTGTAAGCTCTTTATATACTCTACTTCCAAGCCATTAATATGGTTTAATAGTTTCTCATGTCTATGCTGAATAATCTGAATTTTTCTAACCTTTCCTTATAAGCTTCATTTTGTAATTATATTTTGCTATTTCATTAAGTAAATCATACCTCCTCACTGTACATGTGCACATATACTAAGGCTGTGTTCCAGGCCTTCTTCTCTCTATATATATTTTCTTACTTAGCAACTTCATCACTTCAGGGGGTATGCTGGAGCCAGCTCAAAATGATTCAGGGTCCACTGTTAAATTTTCAATGTGAGCATTTACACCTCAGAAATAAATCATCAAGTACTAAAATCAGGGTTTTATTTCTTGTTTTGTTCACTTTCTAGACTTAGATGATGGAGAAAGAGTTGATAAAGCATATTGTTTGAAACACAAACATAACTGATACCAAATATGGGTATCAAAAAAAATTATTGAGAAGTTCAAAGAAATTGAAAGCTTCTGGCCAGAAGCAGACTCTACCCTTCTTTAGGAAGGAGGAATCCTGAATACAAAAGCAAGAAGGGCTTTATACTGTTAGCACTGGAACCTTCCTGCGGAAGATGGATTGGTCCATTCTCTTCAGGGTTTCAATGTTCCCCATACATCCATTACATATTTCTCCTAGATTATATATATGCATGACCCCCTCCCTTTGTCATGCATTCCATGTTCTACTAATAAGGCTCTAATTTTATGAGGGGTGTGTCAGATAATATATATGAGGTTTATTAAGCAAGCACAGTAGTAATTTTGGAATACTTAGTAATTGACATCTACTGGCTCAAACCAGATCAGTTCTTATCTGAGTCTGAAGGTTCTTCAAGGCCTTTGTCTGCCTTCTGATTGGTCAGGTCCACCTGCTGTCTGCTAACCCCCTTTTTCTTAGTTCAGTAATATCTAGCAGTTCTAAGGAAACTTAACTCCTTACTGTTTCTCACAATTTATTATCAATAGTTTTTACTTCATTAATTTTTTAATAGCTCTGTGGAAACATAACTCTTTGCCATCTCTCACAATATTAAACTTTAAAACTTTTTTTTCTTCTGGAAAGCCAGTTGTAAAACATTTACCAGCATCTCCTCCCCTCCTTTCCTTCCTTCCATTTTCAAGTTTTCTTGCACAAAATGACTAATATGCTTGCAATGTATAATCTGTATCAGATTGCTTACCATCTCAGGGAAGGTAGAAAGGAAAGAAGAGGGACAGAATTTGGAAATCAAAACTTAAAAAGAACAATGAATATGAAAAATCATGTTTTATATGTCATTAGTGAAAAATAAAATATTATTTTAAAATATTAAAATAGAGCAAATATTGGAGGCAGCAGCTATGTACCACCATAAATGTGAAGCTCTAAGATACTTCTTACCCTTTTGGTGTGCTGTGTCCCACTCTGACAGTGTACTGAAACCTATGCAATCCTCTCAGAGAATGATTTTTAAATGCATAAAATAAAATACATAAGATTCCAAAGGAATTCAATTATTTTTGAAAAAAAAAATGCTTAGCACAGTGCCTGGCACATAATAGGCTCTATATAATGCTTATTCTTTTTCCCTTCCCTTCTCTCCTTTCCCTTTTCTTTGCAGCCCTAGTACAGAGCCATGTGTGGCACATAATGCTTGCTTACTGATTCATTTATCTTCATAATCCTCCAGACTCCTTATATGTCTCCAGTTCAAAATGAGACTTTTTTTTTGTATGACTAATGCCTAGTATACAGTATTCTCTCCTCCCTCAAATTACTTTGCATTTTTTTTTGTCTGTATAAAGGCTATATCTCCCAGTAGAATGCATGCTCTTTATTTTGTCTTTTATCCCCAGGGCCTAGCATGGTTCCTTGTACATATTAGGTACTTTAAAAAATTCTTATTGAATTGACTGAACCCCGATGTGCGGACCCACCTAATTCTACACAGTCCTCCTACTTCTGCTCCTGAAGGGTTTAATTTTTACTACAGCACTGTACTTCTGATTCACTTGAAACACTGGGCTTCCAAGAGATTTTCCTGCTCTTAGAAGAGAAAGACCGAAATTGGATATAATGTAGACACCTTAATAAAGTTCTTACCTGTGAAGGATCACAAAAGGATGAGTCAGTAACAACAGAATTTAAGAAGTGATCAGATGAAAAACCAGACAAGCCTTCCACTGTAATGGGAGTTTAGCTGAAGAAAGATTTCAGAGTACTGATGGGTGGTACAGTTAACCTTTTTTGATCAGTGCAGTATAGTGACAAGAGGAGAGAAGAGGGGATTTGGAGGCTTGCTTTCCTTTCCTGGTTCTATTACAATCTAGATAAAAGGCATTGGGCCAGTCTTTTTTCCACTCTCTGGACCTTCTTAGAAAGGCATAAGATGAGCCACAAAGGATGATAAATTCAGAGCTGGAGATGTTAGAGGTCATTTAGTGAACCCCTTTCATTTTACGGATAATGAAACTGAGGCCAAGAGAGGTAAAGTGATTTGTCCAAGATCACACAGGAAGTAACCAAAGTCAGTATTCAAACTCAGACGCTGGCTGCAAAACCAGCACATCCTACTGTACCAAAGTTCTTCAAAATAGACTCCTCTGGTACCTTTCAGTTCTAAAGATGCATAGTTCTTTGATTGCTACCCTGCCTGCCAAAGGGATGTGTGGAAATCTCAGAGACACAGGTCTTCCTCCTCTCTGTTCCTACTGCCATCTTCGTTGCCATCTTTGTTACCATCTTCATTGGAATATCTTCATTACCCACTTGGTGGATTACTGCAACATTTCCTTACACACAATATTCTATCTCTGAGAGGATGTTGTTTCCCTGGACAGTAATAGGAAAGTTAGAAAGGTGAGGGGAAGTTGGGGGAAAGATGATGAGTCCAATTTTGAACATGAGTTTAAGCTGCATGGGACATGTAGCTTGAGCTGTCCAGTAGGCCACTAGAGATGGAAGACTGGAGATTGGAAAATGCTAATTGCATACAGATGATTTGAACCTATGAAAGCCAATTAAATCATCAAATAAAATAGTATAGAGGGAGAAGAGAAGAAAAAGAGGAGAGGAGAGAAGAGGAGAAGAGAAGGCTAAAAACAGAGCCTTGGGGTGGGGGGTGACAACAATTTAACAGAATTGATCTGGATGAAGACATGGCAAAATGTCTGACAAGTAGGAGGAAATTCAGGAGAATGCAGTGTGATAAAAACTTTTCATAGGAAAGAAAAATCCTTCTCTAACAACACAGATCTACATCTTATGTGTGTTATATGGTATCAGAGAATTGACCAGAAAAGTTAAGTGACTTGCCCAGAGTTAAATAGCTACTACATGTCAAAGGTAACACTTGAACCTAGGTCTTCCTGACTTTGAGGCTATCTTTCCACCTAGCTTAGCAACTGCTTGTTGAATCGAAATCCACCTTTCGTACAACTACCAAGCTGTTTTTATCTACAAATTTGGTCATATCAGTCTTCTAAAAAAAAAAAAACTTCCAGGGCTCCCTGTCACCTATGTACTACCCACTTTGCCTGGTTACATTCAAAGCCCTCCAAATTCTGGTTCGTTCATCCTCTGTATTTCAGCCAAACTTACTACTCTCTGCCTTCTCACTAGATACAGTGCTGCCTTTGCTTCAGACTTGGTCCACACCTACCCTTTTGGTTTGTTGAATTCCTACTAATCCCTTCCATGTTCAACTTAAATACCACCTCTTCCTGGAAACCTTCCTGTTATGCTGCAGTCCTTTTCAATCAATCAAACAACAAGTATTTTATTGATTACATACTATGTGCTAAGGCTGTGCTAGGCACTGATAGAAGTCAATGAACAAAACAATCCCTATTTGCAATGAACTTACATTCTAATGGGGGAGAAAAGCGTGTGTGTGTGTGTGTGTGTGTGTGTGTGTATACATACATATATATATATACAGCACAAATATAAAATGAATAAAAACAACCATATACAAAGTAGTTAAATACAACCTCCATCTGAGAAAGGAGTCATGCTCACTTCCAACTCTACTCTGCCTCTGCACCTCCAGATTAGTTCTCTGCCTTGCCAACCTGCTCCGTCAAGCTCTCTTTTTATATCTTTTCCCATTAGAAGGTAAGCTCTTTGAGGTCAGTAACTGTACTTTTGTATTGTATTTGTGTTCCCAGCCTTAGCACAGTGACTGGCACATATCTATCTACAGAGTAGTTCCTAGTAGTAGGTAGAAAAGTCCCTTGCAGAAGTTAGTGTTTTTTAAAAGAATAAAGGGACTTTATTTTGTGGGGTAGAGGTAAGGTGGGAATGCATTCCAAACCAGTGCAAACATAGGGAGATAGGAGTGCATTATGTATGAGGCACAGAGAGCTAATTTGGGGGAACGTAGAATGAATGCGGGAGAGGGGGTAATGATGCCAGATTCTAAGGATAGCTTGGGAGCAGGTTGTGTGGGGCTTTACAAGCTAAACTGAGAAAGTTTCTGTTTCAACCTAAGGGCAATAGGGAGCTCCTGGAGTTTTGATTCATGCCTCTTAATCTACTTATAAATGCAGTTTCGTGTTATATCCCCCTTCTACCTGGCCAGAGATAAAGCAAGGGCTTTGAATTTCACTTCCAACCCCCTCAGTGTTCATCTACAGCCAACCTCTTGCACCGAAGGGAAACTAAGGCCCAGGGAGAGGGAAGGGGCTCGCCAGGCAGCACTGAACAGGCGCAGCCAGGATTCGAACCTAGCTCTTGTGGTTCCAGCTCGCCCTTGGCCCCTGCACCACGATGGTGTTTGGGGAGCTCAAAGAAAAGCAGGGAGACCAGAGACTCCCAGGGCTGGAAGTGTCATAGGACGAGCGAGTGAGGAATGAAAAGTTTGGGGAGGGGTGTTCCCGGGGCCCGCAGGTCCGTCTCCGGGGCCTTCAGGTTCCCCCGACCGCCCCAGGCACCGGCTCGGCGGGGCAAGGGTGGACGAGTCGGGAGCTCGGGAGCCTCTCTACCTGTAGTCGCAGGTCCTGGTTGCGGCGCTGCACCATCTGCAGGGGCCCGCGGCCTCTCCCTCTCAGCATCCCCGTCGCGGCTGCACCCCGGGGGCACCCCAGGCTTGGTGCCCGTCGTCAAGGAGACCGACGTGGCGGCGGCGGTGACACCATCATAGCGCGTGCGCAGACAGAATCCCAGTCCGAAGAAAAGACCCCAAAGTGGGGATAAAGACTAAGGCCAAAGGCCGGCCCGGAGCCGCCGCCTCTCGATAGCACCCGCGAGGTTCCCCAGTCTTGGAGCCTACCAGGCTCAGACCCGGCGCTTCCAGGGAATGAGCGGGTGCCAACAACCCTCAGAACTACATGTCCCAGAATGCAATGGCTCTGCACAGTTTCACCGGGACTTTTAGAAAGTGTTCCGCCGCCCATAGTCCTAGGAAGAGGCGGGACCAGGATGCGGATCAGCGTGCATTCATTCGTTAATGGTTAGTAGTACCTCTTAATCTGGAGCAAAGCCTCGAGGACAAAAAGTTCCCGGCGTTGGAGTCCGGAGATGTAGGGGAGCGGGTTAGGGCTTCTGAGCTAACTTCGATTAGTAAAAGCAGCAAATGCTGCTAGACTTGGAGGCAGACAGTATCAACACTTAGTGGCGGTGTAACTTTAGGCACGTCCGTAAAATGGGGTTTTCGGGTTAGCTTCAGCATTATTTGAAATGGCATTTGTACTGCGGCGGTCCACTGTCCTATTCACGTGCTGCTGGGTGAAGTTAGAGGAAATTAAGAAACCGTGCTGATTGACTCTACTACAAATACATCCCCTCAGCTAGACTCTCACTGCTCCAAGGCAATCCTTCCCTAATTAACGCACTATATCCAGCTCAACGGAGCAGTAGAGGCTCTCCCAAACTTTTCCATCCATTCTCAAATCTCCCATGGCCTCTCTCAGACCTTACTTCTTATTTTACTGAAAAAAACTTGAAGCCATTCCCTAAGAGCTCCCTTCTCTAATCTCACATCACCCAGATGCCTTCTGCTACTATTTCTTTTTCCCCTACCTCACAAAAGGAGGTAGCCCTTCTTGCCAAAGTAAACCCCTTTACATGCATAGGTGATTCCATTCCATCCCATCTTTTTTTTCAGTTGATTGCCGCCCTCTTATCATCCGAACTTTCTCATCAGTCTTCAATTATTTCCCTACTTGCTGCTTTCCTGTTGCCTACAAACATGCCAGTGTCTCCCACATCCTCAAAAAGCCTTCATCCATCCATCCCTTCTAGCTCTCCTCTTTTTGGTGGCCAAACTCCTAGAGAAGACTTTTTCAATAGGTGCCTCCACTTCCTTTCTTCTCACACTTTTCTTAACTCTTCATCATTCGACTGAAATTGCTTTCTCCGAAGTTACTAATGATCTCTTAATTACCTAGTCCAATATTTTTCTCACTCCTTGTCTTTCTTGACCTTTCTGCTGCCTTTGACATTGTTAATCACCCTCTTCTCCTTGATACTCTCTTCTCTAGGTTTCCCGACTCTACCTCCTCTTGGTTCTCCTCCTACCTGACTTCTCCATCTTCTTTGCTGGTTCTTCATCTAAGTCATGTAGGCTAAAGGTAGGTGTCCCACAGGGCTCTGGCCTGAATTGTCTTCTCTTCATACTCTATACTGTTTCACTCCGTGATCTCATCAGTGCTCATGGATTCAATGATCACTATGCTAATGATTCTTAAATCGGCTTATCTAGCCATAACTCTGCTTATCTTGTCAACTGTCTATCTTAAACTGGAGACCCTGGTCCTTATAGACATCTTAAACTCAACAAGTCCAAAACTAAATTCATTAGTTATCCTCCCAAATCCTCCCCTCTTCCTTATTACTGTTCAGGGAAACTCCATCTTCCCAGTCATGTAGGCTCACAATTCCTCGTCCCTTTACTCTCTATTTCACCTCCTATATACAGTCTGTTCCCAAGGCCTGTACATTTTACCTTCCTAAATTCTTTCCTTTACTGCACCCTCCCCACACCACTGCTACCACCCTGTTGCAGGCCTTCCATCACCTCATGCCTGAACTATTACAATAGCCTTCTTGTTGATCTTCCTGTCACATCTCTGAACTCTAGTCCTCTTCCACTCAGCTGCCAAACTGAACTTTCCAAACCTCCAAAAAATAAAAAATCTTGTTTGGCCTTTGAAGGCCTTCATAACCTGTCCCTTCCGCCTTTCTAGTCTTCTTTGACCTTATACCCTTAAAGTACTCTTCAATCCAAAGGCACTGGCTCATTGCTGTTCCTTGAGAAACACCCCATCTCCCAACTCTGGGTATTTTCTCAGGCTGTCCCATGAGCCTAGAATGATCTCTCTCATCTGTATTCTTTCAAGTCCCAAATAAAATCTCATCTTCTACCTTTCTTGATACCCCTCAACTCTAGTGCCTTCCCTATTTATAGTTCTCTTCTCTCCCTCGAAACTTCGAACTCTTCTAGAACAGGGACTATCCTTTACTTTTTTTGTATCCTCTAGGCTTAGCACAGTGCCTGGTGCATCATAGGTACTTACTAAACATTTATTTTCTAACTAAAAACACCAATCAATGTATTTTTTAAAAATCTTACAATCTTTTCACTTCTAAAAACTAGATGGCAGTGGTGGGGGATGTTTTCTTCTTCCTCTTCTTTGGAGCCTAGCTTGCTTTTTAGGATTTGGCAACATTCACTTTCAATTGTTCTGATTATTCTTTCCATTTACATTGTTGTAGTCATCATCTGTTGTCTTCTTGTCTGTTTACTTGACTTTGCATAAGTTCATTTGTGGTTTTTCATGCTCCTCTGCATTCATATTGTCTTTTCTTACAGCACAATATTTCATCATATTCATATACCACGATTGGTTTAGCCTTTCCTCAATTGATGGTCACTTGTTTTGTTTCTTATCACCACAAAAAGTGCCACAATAGTTTTGCTGCATTATGGAACTTTTTTTTTTTAATCAATGAATCCTTGGGGGTATATGCCTAACAGCTGAATCTCTTGGTCAAAGAATATGATCATTTTATTTGTAGAATTCCAAATTGCTTTCAGGAATTGTACTAATTTACAGCTCTAACTAACTTTGGCATTAGTGTGCCTGTATTGATTGGCACTTTAAAGCCAGCTCACTTTAGATAAAACCCAGTTGTTCATAATAGGTTTTTATGTATGTTCTTAGGATCTTCAGGATCTACCTCAAGGGAAAGAGACCCCAACTTTCAGCACCCCAAATCTTTACATGTACCCATGTTAGAGTTTATTATCCTAGGTTATTGAGATCTCTTTGGATGCCAGTTCTGCTACCTAATGTGCTAATTATCCCTTCCAGTTTCCTGTCATTCTTAAACTTGATTAAGCACAGCATTCTTCTTCATCCAAGGCACCAGTAGATACATTGAACAAGACTCTGCAGGGCAGAATCCTGAAACATTCCACTGGAGATAGACCCCTAGGTTAAAATTGATTCATTAACCAAAACTTGGGGTACTAGTCAACTAATTTTGAATCCACTTTGTGGCTAGAATCTATGCAACATTGTATATACTTTGTCTATAAGGTTCTACTCATCCAAAAAAGCTGGTGAGAGCTAAACTGTGGTAGGTTTATGTTGACCCATCTGCTTGCTTATTTTCCATATATATTATATCCCAGCTTTGCTACCCAGTCAATAATGCCTTTTGTTCCCTTTCAGCAGCATTGAATTCTGGCTCCCTTCCACACTGACCTCTTTAACAAATGTTAACGATCTATACACTTATTAAAATACAAAACAGATATGGATGTTCCCTAAGGGTCTGTCTAGAACTCCCTTCTCCCTGTCATTTGGCTTGGTGACCTCATCAGCTCCCATGCTTCCAACTACCTCTACGCAGATGATTCCCAAAACTATATATACCCCAACCTCATTCTGAATTAGATGCTCCAGATACCTCAAACCCAACAAGTACAACACAGAACTCATCTCTTCCTAATTTCCCTACTACTATAAATGCCTGAAATATTCACCCTTCTCACCTCCAATATTAAAGTTTCCCTGGTTTCCTTCAGGCTTCAACTCAAATCCCATCTTATGCAAGTGGCCGTTCCTAAACTCTTCACACTCCCCCCTCCCAAATCAATGCCTCCTGAGATTACCTTTCTATTGCTGTTCATGTGTCCAATTCGTCATGACTCCCAAGAATTATTTTTTTCACAGGGATATAATATAGTGGTCATTGTGGAGAGCTCTCTCTCACACACATACGGACAGTTTCATAGAGCTATGAAAGCCCCACTGTCAAGACAAGGCTTTTTTTAGGCAGAGGTTGAGTGACTTGTCAAGGGTCACACAGTAGTGTCTGAGGCTGGATTTGAACTCAGGTCTTCCTGTCTTGTGGACCAGCACTCTATCCTCTTCGCTCTTTCTCCAAATACTGCCTATCTATATTTCTTATATATAGTTATTTGCATGTTGTCTCCATTAAAATATGAGCTCAGGCAGATTAGAAATATTTTATAATTTAGTAAGTCATTTGGAGTTGCGTTACCCAAAGTATTTATCACCCTGAAGCCAGGGATGAACTTAACAAATCTAGATTGTTCATTGGACTACAAAAATCAAGCCCATCACCAGATCTGTAATGGAAGTCTTTCCAGTTTGGTAGGGCTTGCCATAACTTATCAGCTGGCTCAGCCTTGAAGACACCAGGATCAGCTGACCACCAGAAAGAAGCATCAGAGCTAAGACTAGGGCAAAGTGCCCCATTACTAAATGACATTCTTATCTAAACGAAGTAAGATAAACACACCAAAACATGTATTTTAACTTAGGATAAAAAAATAAAAATAGGGATGACATGTTAGGATATAAAACAAGACATATGTTAGGGGGAGGGAAGATAAACAAGCAGGATGATACTAGAATGCTATAATTAGCAGAGCAAGGGGAACCAAAGAGGAAAAGAGATTCACTAAGGGTAGAAGCTCTTAAGGACAGACATACATAAAGAGGCAGCCCAGGACAGAATTTAGAGTATATTACTATGGTGGTGTGAGCCTAGCACATCTCAGTTTAACCTGGGTGAAGAAATAAGCTGATTGTCTTTACAGGACAAAGGATGTTGATTGAGGGTAGGGAAGGAAGAGGTCCTGCATAGAGATAAAGATTCAAACTCTTTTTCTGGTTGATACAAAAGTATAGTTCTAGATTTCCACAATAAATTACTTCACTCAAAATGTAAGTTGAAAGCAAGAAAGGTGATTATATGAAAATAAGGAAGAAAGAACTGTACATAAAAACTTCTATTTCCCTACTCTGTAGTTGTCTTAAAAGCTATACTGAAGCAACTTTTGCAATTCTGCCAATGGCAAAAGTGGCAAGTCAGTAACAGAAGGCCTACTGGAAGATAGGAACATTAATAGATTGTTGGCAGACCTGTGAACTGGTCCAACCATTTTGGAAAACAACTTGAAATTATGCAAGAAAAAGTGACTAAAATGTCTTCTTATCCACAGATACCACTGCTGGGCAGCTAAAGCAAAGAGGCCAGACAGAAATACCATAAATACCAAAATATTCATTCCTACTACAAAAAGTGGACTAAGAACTAGAAACAAAGTGGATACCTATCAATTGGGAAATTGCTAAATGACTGTTAAATATAAATATAGTGGAATATTCTTTTTATTTGTTTTTTGCTTTTTGGAGGGTGGAGGGCAGGGCAACTGGGGCTAAGTGACAGCTAGTAAGTGTTAAGTGTCTGAAGCCGAATTTGAATTCAGGTCCTCCTGACTCCAGGGCCGGTGCTCTATTCACTGTGTCATCTAGCTGCCCCATAATGGAATGTTCTTACATTTAAAAACACAAAACCAAAAAAAGAGAAATTCTGAGAAACACAGGAAGATATATAGGTACCAATACACTGTGAAGTAGAACCAAGAAAAAAATAGACACAGCCCTAATGTTAACTAAAAGAACAAAGCAAAACATTGTTATATGTATGTAATTCCAATGACCAAGTGTGGCCCTGAAGAAAAAAATGAGGAAATGTTCTTTGTTTCTTTCAATGAAAAAGTGGAGTGAGGAAGGAACATGAGTGTTGAAAATTCTATCACTGTGAGATGAGGTAAACATTTTGGGTGTTTTTTGCTGAATTTGTCAAAAGAGAAACTAGGGGAGGAGGAGGAGTATATTTGGATATGATTGTGACATAAAAACAAAAGGCATCAATTAAACTTTTATAATATATATTAAAGTAGACAAATAATTTGTATACATATCATCAAGGAGAAGATTCCTTAAAACAGCAGAGACAATACTGTTCAATAACCTTCTGATTAGCTCAACAGCCCAACCACTAAAGGTGACATAGTTACTTATCTTTTGTGGAGGTAGAGTAGTATTACTTACTATGTTAGTATAATCAATGGCACTTTTTTCCTTTAAAAAAATATTGTAGTACCTTGGAACTGACAAATTAAGTCAAGAACAGATTACAAAATTTGTAGTCAACATTGAATTACTTCAACTCACAGTTTTACAATTTTTTCACAAACAAGATTCTTGCCAATAACAATACTGTTATAGGTACATTTTGTACTTCTTTGCAATCTTCTCAGAAATTCAAAGCATCTTACACACATCATCTCACTTATTTTCCCAAGTCCTTGTGAGCAAGGCTTGTTTAGGTATAACCATTATTACCAGATGAAATAACCTTATACGTCTGACATTCAGTCCTACAAAACTATTCGGTGAATAAAGATACTCAACAATATTTTCTCCTTTTAAAAAAGGAGATCTAAAAGGTGTCCAACTTTTTTAAAGATAAAATCAACTGATAAGCTGCAGGAAGAAATTGTTTCTGTCCAGTTCACTGTGTCCATCTTCTAGAAGCTGTTAGAAACAGAAATAAATAATTAGTTACATATAACTATTAAATTAACACTTTCTATTACAACACTTTAAAATATTCTGCAAGACTATACTACAATTTACCAAATATATGTAAATGAAAATGTCTTAACTGGAAGAATTTTCTGGAGGACAAGTTAGCTTAGTAAGTGTATAGAAGTCATAACTTCTTTGGGCTTTAAATTTATCTTTAAGACAAAGGAACTGAGTAGGAGGGAAGGTTAAGGAAGATAATAAGCACTGTTAATTGATTTTACATAGACCTCTTTTGATCCTAACAACCCCTGGAGATCTGCTGCTGGATTTGAACTCTGATTTGCCAGTTGCCTTCATTGTACAATCTACTACTTACTAAAGATCATCTGGTCCAAGTCCTTTCTTTTATAGATTAGTAAAGCAAGGCCTGGATAAGTTAAATGATATATTTTTTTTTTTTTGCAAAGTGACAGGAGTAGTGACGAAGCTGGGGCCAAAATCAGTTTTCCCAATCATAAGATAAGATTTTAGAGTTAGAAGGGACCTTTGGGATTATATAGTCCAATCCCCTCCATTTCAGAGATGAGAAAACTGAGGTCTAGGGGTCTAGGGGAGTGAAGTGACTGGTCCAATAAAACACATACTACTGCCAAAATCTTAACATCCAGTATTTGCACAGGGTATTTGAAAGACCCTCTTACGGTAGATGGAAAAGACTAACAAATGATTACTGAGTGTATAAACACTGAGATTCATAAAGAATTAGAATGGGCAAGAACCTTAGATTATCCCAAACCTTTTATTTTACATAATTAGCATTCATGGCTCAATCTGAGAAAGTAATTTGTTTGGTAACAGAACAAGGTAGTAATAGAGGTGGGACTAAACCCAAATGGCCACAATGTTTTCCATACCTACTGAAAGTTTCTTTCAAGAAAGGTAAAGTATATAAAATATTGACCTGAGAATGAAGAAGATCTGCGTTCTAGTCCTTCCTGATACATACTAGCTAGCTCTGGCAAGAATTTCCACACAAACATTACAGATTCACAACAAAAACCAAAACAATAAAAACCCTGATTTCAAAGGGACTAAAAGTCCCAATGCTTCTTAAGGGCAAATGAGGTTTTGAATTAAAATATTCAGATCATCCCAAATCCCATGAGTCTGGGAAAAAAAAAGCCTTAAACTAAATATTGTGTAATTATAATGAAATAATTTGGCCCAGAGTCCATCTGTGGGAGACTATGACTATAGGACATTGCATAGTTAGATCCAACTGAAATGTGAGGTTTTATTGAACTGCTTCTGCTTCCCCTTCTAAAAAAAATTGTCACAAGAGATGGACTGTTAGCTGTAGAGGGAAGAAAGGGTATATCTTCCCAATCAAGTTGATGTAAAAATGTCAATAAGGGGCAGCTAGGTGGGGAAGTGAATAGAGCACTGGGCCCTGGAGTCAGGAGGACCTGAGTTCAAATCCAGCCTCAGACACTTAACACAAAAACTAGCCGTGTGACCCTTGACCTTGGGCAAGTCACTTAACCTCAATTGCCCTACCCTTCCCCCTCCAAAAAAAGAAATTTTTAAAAAATGTCAATAAAAATAAAATGGTTTCCATATGATGCCACCAAGTGCCAAAATATCTAAAACTGTCCAGTTGTCTCCTTTGTGTACAGTGCCTTACACACTGTAGTTCCTCAATAAATATATGTTAACTAAATGAAAGAATAAAAAAATGCAATGAAATGGTGAGTCCTGTCCTTTGATAGCCTGACAATGGAGTTGTTATTCTAGAAGCCTCTTTATGTGCCTGGTTCCCTGGTTCTGGTTCATACAGAAAGAAAATTACAATGAAAAAAAAATTAACTTTGAAACCTTAAATATTTAAAAAAAAAGATCAAAACAATCTCTAGTTTACTACTCAGTGTAAAAAGTGATATACGTACCACCAAAATCCTTTTTCACATCAAAGTACAGTAGAGAGTAAACATTCACCTGATTAATTTAGTAAAACTTCTTCGAATGTGCTACATCATGTGACTTAAGGGTTTTCAGGTCCCTACAATATCCTCCCCTTTTCAACGAAATCCTTATTATTACAAATTGTCCCGAAGCATGCCTCCACCTATAACCTGGACAAGATATCCTTTCCAACCTGTGGGGCTGACAGTAATTTTCGGGTGGAGGGGCGGAGAAAGGGCGCAATGGGGAGAACATTTTATCTGCATACACACACATAACATACATACAAATAAAAGGCCTCGCAGGAGGGAGGCAGTGCGGGAGAAATCAAACATTTGGTCGTGAATACCAGCCCCCTCCCACGCCTGCATCAAAAGGGGCCCAGGAAACTTCACCATCCAACTTAGGATGGATTAGCATTTCTAGCATGGCCCATATTCAAGCACCCGAGATGCAGCCTGTTAGGCCCCCTCCAGCTCTCACTAGGCCTAGATCGAACTCAGATCCTCTGAGCAAAGACGGCCAGGCCCAGCCCCAAGGTCACCCAGCGGGTCCAGGGGCTTGCCCTTTCCCCTCGGGGAGCTTCCCCCTCCCCTGGGGCCAGGGCTGCGAGCTTCGTGGCCGGGGAGGTCTGGGGCTCTCCCGCTCTCTCCCACCCGAAGCAAGCTGCGTGGCCCGAGGCCCCGGCGGCGCGGACTCACCGCGGGGGTCCGGACTGAGAGAAGCGAAGCGGGCCGCGCCAGTCTTCAGACCCGCAGCTGTGTCGGGGGCGGGAGGGTCACCGCGGCTCAGTACATATCCAGCCGCCGCTGCGTTTCTTGCAGCTGTTCCTGCAGCCGCCGTTTCTTCCAGCTGAGGAAGCGCCTCCACAAGCGGCACGCTTGCCAGCCCAAGAAGAAGCCCGAGGCGAAAGACACCACCACGGCCACGCGCACCTTCCGATCCCCCATGTCTTTCATGGCGATGACAGTCCCGGTATCAGGCACCACGCACCAAGCGCGCGGTACGGCAGCGTGGCGGGGACAAAAAGGTTCGAACTGTTGGCCCGGGCAACTTGGGGTAGGGTGAGGAAGAGCAAAGAGGAAAGCCTAGGCCGTGGATGTGGTGAGTGCGCCTGCGCTCCTCTGGCCCCGCCTCTTCCCGGCTTGTGCCCAGTGCGTCTGCGCTGCTCCTTGGCTGACCTACCTTCTGGTTTCTGAGATTTAGAAAGGTCGGGGAAGTGCTGTCAAACCGACTAGCAAGAAGCACCAGCTGTGTCCCGGGCATTGTGCGAAGACTGCGAGTACAGAGAACGACGCCCCCACCCACCCCTGGGGAGGGGGGGGGAACCCAAGCAACTCCTATGAGGGAGACAACACAATTATGTATATACAGCGTGTCTTAGGGGATAGATGGGAGATTGTTTGGTTGTTGTCCTTCGTTCTTAGAAGAGGACCAAAATGATAACCGGTATGGTAGATCAGACCAATACGAGCTGGGAGTGCTCTGCTACAGGTCAGACACAAATTGTCCGTGTGAACATTTTGGGGTGGATTCTCTAAATTTGCGCATCTTGTGTTTCTTTTGAGCTGCTTTAATTCTGCTTTGCTCATAGAACACAACACCTTCTCCAGTGTGGACACGCCATGCTGCGCAGTCCTGTACCACTGTCTCCCATGTCACACAATTCCACAGTTCTGAAGAGAGATCTTGAGAGTGTCCTTGTATCACTATTGACCACCACGTGAGAGCTTGCCTTGTGTGAGTTCTCCATAAAATAGTCTTTCTGGCAAGTATATGTTTTGCATTAGAACAACGGGGCCAGTGCATCAGAGTTGCACTGTCTGAAGAAGAGTTTGAATGCTTAGCAGTTTAATTCTAGAAATGACTTCAGTGTCTGGTATCTTATCATGCCAGGTGATCTTCAGAGTCTTTCTAAGACAGTTCAGATGGAAGAGATTCAGTTTCCTGGCATGACTGTCCAGGTTTCACAGGCATACAACAATGAGGTCAGCACAAGAGCTCTGTAGACCTTCTTCAGTTTGGTAGTCAGTCCTCTTCTCTCCTCTACTTTTCTTGGGAGCCTCCCAAGTACTGAGCTAGCTCTGGCAATGTGTGTGTCAACTTCATTATTAATGTGTGCATCCCTGGAAAGAGCACTACCAAGGTAAGTGTACTTATCCACAGCATTCAGAACGTCTCCAGCTGCTATAACCAACGGTTTCACATATAGATGGTGTGGAAGTGGCTAATGGAGCACTTATGTTTTCTTGGTGTTAATTGTTAAACCAAAATTAGCACAAACAGCAGAGAAAATCAATCCATACTTTGTTGCATCTCAGCTTCAGAGGCTGCACTGAGTGCACAATCATCTCCAAACAGAAAATCATGCACCAACACTTCCTCCACTTTGGTCTTGGCTTGCAGTCTTTTCAAGTTGAAGAGTTTACCATCATCGTGGTAGCTGACCTTGATGCTGTGTTCATCCTCTTTGAAGGCATATCACAGTATGGCCAAAAACATCATACTAAGCACAGTCTTGTTTCACTCCATTGGTTATTGGGAAAGCATGAGAACATTGTCCATTATCCAGAAGCTGGGCAAGCATGCCATCATGAAATTGATGAACTTCTCTGGGCAACCAAACTTTGGCAATTTTCCATAATCCTTCACAACTGATAGTATCAAAAGCCTTGGTCAGATCTACAAACGTAGTAGGTGTGTAGGATGTGTTCAGGGAAGATACACCTCTGGTGTGAAGGCTGCAGAGCCCTTTTCAGGACTGCTTTCCACCTTTAGTGCCTAACGGTACCACCTAACTCTCACCTGTGGCTCCAAGAAACCGTAGCATGCACAGCCTCCACTCCCTGGTAAACTTTTTCAGCAGACAGGCTAAACTAGGTTGAGGGTAATGGAGGGGTCTCAAACCCACTGGTGAGTTAGGGAAGATAGGAGAGAATCTCAGAAGGAAGGCATTGGCAGCAGAAGCCCAGAAAAGCCTCCCACACAAAAGGAGATTTGAACCAAGCCTTGCATGAGGATAGGAGCAGACAGTTTTCTAGGCTTAGAAATGTCTAGGAAGAGGAAAAGAAGGGTAAAAATACAGTGAGTTAGAAAGAGAAAGCGTACCTGCGCTCGAGTTGGAAAGGAGAGATAAGGCCATCTGTTGAAAGTGAGAGTGGATGCCCATCACTTGGGGAAGGGCCAAACAAGTTATGGCATATGAATATGCTGAAATATTAAGCTATAAGAAATGATGAAGGGTTGGGGCAGCCAAGTGGTGCAGTGAATAGAGCACTGGCCCTGGAGTCAAGAGGACCTGGGTTCAAATCCAGCCTCAGACAGTTGACACAAAAACTAGCCATGTGACTTTGGGCAAGTCACTTAACCCCAATTGCCCTGCCTTCCCCCCTCAAAAAAAAAAAAGAAATGATGAAGGGGATAACTTCAGAAAGACTAGGGAAGACTTATATGGTCTGAGGCAAAGTGAAGTGAGCAGGAGAACAATTTATACAGTAACAGCAATACTATGAAGTTAATCAACTGTGGAAGACTTAGTAACTCTGATCAATACAGTGACCTGCCAAAATCCCAAAGGATTTATGATGAAATAATTCTATCCACTTCCAAATAGAAAAGTGACAGACTCAGTGCAGATTGAAGTATATTTTCTCTGTCTTTGTCTCTCACCCCCTCTCTTTCCCCCCTTCCCTCTCTCTCTCTCTCTCTTTCTTTAAAAAGAGAATGATTAAAGCTTCTTATACCTGTCTGCTCTAGACTAGTATTAATACCTATTTTCTTTCAAGTATGACTCCTGCTGAGAATGTACTTTTTGGAAATTTCTCATAAAAAAGTTAAATTTTAGTTTGGGGGGAATGATTTACCTTAAGATCAATTTAATAATAATTTCTTAAAAAAGAAAGTGAGGGTAGAAGACAGTTGGAAGTTTGAGTATAATGATAAAGGTTTGGAACAGTTGCTTTGAGGTATATCATAAGGCAGAGGTGTCAAACATGGGGCAGCAAAACTCCCAAGTACAGCAGAACTGGATTAAAATATAATTAGGAAATGTTTGATAAAATGAACAAAAATATAGCAGAACAGATAACTTTCATCTGTCATTTTCTAAGTCAATATGCAGCCTATAAGGATGTTTCTATTTGAGCTTGCCAACACTGTCATAAGAACCCAACAAAAGATAGATGTCAAGCAACAATGAGTTTAGTTCCTAGGTTTCAGTCTCCCTTTTTATCCCAGTCCTTTCCCTTATTCTAGAGGATTCTATGCTCCCTCAAATACCTCAATTTTACAGTTCCTCAATCTATTCACCTACTGTGATCTATTTCTCAACTTCCCCCATTGACAAGGAACAATTTACCATTGATTCTGTCACCACCTGCTAGTGTCCCACTTCTGTGTTCAAGAACTCTGAATTTCCTTTATCTGATATCTTTCTATTGGTCCCTATACCTTACTCCTCCTACGCCTACTCTGTTTTCACCATGATTTCTAGTCATTCCATCCCTCAGTACTATCCCAGGCCATCAAACCTGCTCTAGCTACACTTGCCTCCCTTCCCAATCTTGGGCCGGTTTAACTCTACAATGTCCTTTGCTTTTGAATCCCTTGTTCCCTTGTCCTATAACCCCAGTAAACAAAGCTTTTCTAAATCCCAAGCCTAGATTATTTACAATCTGTCTTCTTCCCCCCAATTCAGATGCTGTTAAAAACACAAAATGGTCCTGATTGGGCCCACTACAAATTGATGTTAACTAATATAAGTTGGGCTTTCATTGCACAAGGAAACCCTACTCTTCCCAGTTGATTCTGTATCCCTCTCTCCACAGTGGTTGTTCTACTTTTTCCCTTTTCTTCTCAAGACTCCCATGGCACTCTTTCCTCCCACCCTCTTGATTCATAATTTTTTTTTTTACTGAACAATTGAGACCCATTTGTCAAGAGCTCCATCTTCTTCCCTCTTCTTCATCGCAAATCCCTCTGACAATTGTCCTCCATCTCCTGCTTTGCTTTAGTCTCTAAGGATGAGGTGACCCTTCTGCTTGCCTAAGGCTAACTCCTCTACATTTTCACTTGATCCCCTCCCCTCCCATCTTATCCAGCCCTCTCTTCTTCACTCTCTGTATCCATGAGTTTCTTCTCCATTGCCTGCAAAAATGTCTGTCTCTCCCATTCTTAAACAAACACAAAAAAACCCTTCACCAGATCCTATCATGTCTTTCAGCTATTATCATATCTCTCTCTTCCCCTTCTCAGCTAAACTTCTTGAAAAGGCCATCTACAATCCATACCTCTACTTCCTTGCCTTTCTGTCTCTTCTGAGGTCTTCAATCTGGCTTCTGACTTCATCATTCAACTAAATCTTCCTTGTCCAAATTTACCAATGTCAAATTTGATGGCTTCTTCTTGATTCTTTCCTTTCTAACTTCCCTGTCTCGTTTGAATCTGTTGATCACTTTCTCCTCCTGTATACTCTTTCTTTTCTGGGTTTTTGTGACTCTCCTCTCCTTTCCTCCCCTTTCTTCTCCTCTTCCCCCAAAACTAATTTAACTTTTACCCCAAACCCATCTCTCTTATGAACCGCCCCATGATTTTTGAGAGTACTACTGCATTTCCAGGATTGTAATTTTAGTCTGGTCTTCCACTCTTCTCTTTCACTTATCCCACAAATCCAATCAGTTACAAAATTATTTTATCTTCCCAATATTTCTTGTATACGTGCTTATCTTTCCACTCACACAGCTTTCCATCACCGGTGGCCTGGGCTATTACAATAGCCTTCTACTTAGTTCCCTTGCCTCAAAACTCTTTCTCTACTACAAGCTATCCATCCTCTACTCAGCTACCCCAAACTTTGGCCATGGAATGTTTTACCCCTACTCCCTACTCAGTAAACTAGCAGTTTCCTGTGACCTCTAGGATGAAATATGAAGCCCCCATTTTAGTATTGAAGGCACTTCACAACTTGACCCCTTCCCACCTTTTCCAGTCTTCTTATATATTACTTTTTTCTATGCATTCTAGACACAATGGCCTATTTGTTATTCTTTGAACACACACTCCATCTCTCATCTCTATGCCTTTGCACTGGCTATACCTCATGCCTGGAATGTTCTTTTTCCCAACCTCTGGAATGCAACTTTTGGATTCCTTTAAGCCTCCAAGAGGCTTTTTGCAGTTTGCCCAGCTGTTAGTACTATTTCCTCTAAGGTTGCTGGCCATCTATTCTGCATTTATCTTTTATATGCTGATCTTATACATGCCTCCAAATTAGAAGGTGAGCTGCATGAAGGTAAGGTCTACTTTTGTTTCTTTTTTTTTCTTAGCACAGTAGTCTGCTACATAGTAAATGTATAATAAATTCCATTAATTGATTTTTAGTCTAGCTATGAATTTAAATCCAGAACACTTAAAGGTTACTACTTTCATTGATTGAAATAACATAACTTGCTGTGGCCCTCAGTTTCCTCATTTGTAAAAAAGAGGGTGTTGGACTATATGTTTGCTAAGGTTTTAGTTCAGCCTGTGATTCTGCGAATATCAATAAAAAGTAAAATCCTTGTTTTAATAGCCTGAAGTGTTACACTTAAGCCACCTAGTGTCCAATAGGAAACCCACATTCGGAATAGGATACATACTAATGGCAGGCCATACTGAGACAGTTCACACTTCATCTTGCCATCCATATATATCACAACCAAGCACTCTTCAGAAGTGAGCACGCTATTTGCTGAATATTGTAAAAGAGAATAGAGCATTCCTTAATGCAAAGAAGGGCCATAGATTCACATGAGCCTTTAAGGATTATAAAATCTGTCCTGGATTGGCTTCATGGACCAATTTTGTTTGTAAACATAACAGTTCCACCAGAGTAGCATGGGTTGGCTCAGGAAGTAGTGAGTTCCTCCTTACTGGAGTTCTTCAGACAAAGACTAGATAATCTTTTGCTTGTTATTTTGTTGAGCAGGTTATTGTTCAGATAAAGTTTAGACTCAATGGCCAAAACTGACTCTTTTTAAATATTCAGGGTAAGAATTTACCTCAATAATCTCCAAATCCTACAAATCAGGGCTTCATTTATTGTTTTGTTGATTGCCTTGGCTTTAAGAAAGTGATGAAAAAAATTGGTAAGTTAAGTCTGACTCAGGCTAGCTCCCTGGTCATTTAAATTTGATTTTAGAATGAAATGAGATACACAGGTCATTAAATAGTTAACAAAAGATTTGCTTAACCATAGCAGAGGAAGGATATTCTACTAGTATATGCTTATAGTTCATCCAGCTGAATGAAACTCCTGTTTCTGAGTTGCCTGTTAGTCTGTTTAGGAAAACCTCAGATTAAGACTCCAGCTCCTCAGGGTTGTTGATATCCCTCAGGAGACCAGAAGTGATGTCACTATCCAGAGCCTTTATTTCAATACTAATTATGGGGGAAAAAACAAGTCTAAGTTACGTGGAGTCTGGGAGTAATGTGGGTTAATAATTGCTCCCATCATAGGTGAACCAGTCTAATCTAGAGGTCCCTTCTAACTCTGTGGTTTTATGAAAAATAAATATGTATCATTGTGTCTTCTTGGGTATTTTTGCAGATTTATGTCCTTATTTGCATCTCTGGTCTCCATCTTGAAGCGAATCTTAAGTGATCTTTTAAGTAAACTAAGCCAGATACAATATTCTTCACTATATTAGGAACCTTCACATTTTGGATACCAGTTGATTAGGAGACACCACTAAAAGAATCTTAGATTATGCTAAATAATGTTAGCTAGTTACTGGTGCCTTGGACATATATCTCAGGATGACTGACCATTAGCCTTTAGGAAACTGTCTTAATTTAAGCAAGGGAAAGTAAGGGCTGACATGCTGGGAAAGTATAAATTCCTCAAGGGCAGGGACTTTTGTTTTTTGTCTTCGTATCCCTAGTACTTAATAAATACTTTTGTTTGTCTTTTTGTTTGTTTTTGTATCCCTAATGCTTAATAAATGTTGAATTGTTGAATTATTAGATCAATATTTCATTTTGTTAACAAATTATATGGACAGGAGACACTTAACCACCAGGAGTGCTGCTGACAAAGCATGTGACCCTATTTAGGGATGAGGACTTACTGCTGTCAATCCCAGGCTCATCCCAGTGATTCAATCCTCTACCTGGCACCAGAGGGCATTCAGGAGGTCATGCCAAGCTCTCTGTGATTTTCAGAGATCTGCCTATGTCTATCCCCTAATTCCAGTCTTTTTTGGGTTACTCTCATTGTACTAGGCCCATAGTGTGTGGATTTATCTAAGATACTTAGATTTGCCCCTGTTGTTATTTTGCCTTTCTTTGTACTTCCAGCACTTAGCCAGTGTCTGGTACACAGAAGGCACTTAAAAGACACTTGTTGACTTGACTTCGTTTGTAGTTTCTATACTTCAAGGAAAGAAAATTTCCCCCTCTTCCCTTTGCGGTTGTATTTCGATGAGATTTAGTTAAACAGAGAGGCAGCATGGTTTAGCTAGCCTAAAAGCTAGAAGAAGTTGGTCCCAAGGCCAGCCTCTGAGGCACATTTTGTTAGAGGACCTCATTCTCAAGGCTCTAGGTTAGAGGACTCAAACCCACAGCTCACAACACTATCCAGTATAAACTGAACCAGATTAAAATGGAATTGGGAAATATTTAACAAAACAAATAAAATATAATAAAACATAGATAATATTACATTTTAAAACTAAGTCAATATGTGACTCAGTTTTGTGTACGGGTCTTAAGTTTGACACCACTTAATTCTAGGAAATACTCTAAGACTATAAATTGTGAAGAAGGTATGATCTGCATCAATAGAGGGAGTTTCTTCACCTGGGAGTTCCATATACCAATGAAATCACAGGTCCTGTCCCTATCCCTATCAATAACCCAAGTATGTCCTAGCTTAATGCTAAGAGTTCTTAACCATGTTTATGCCCTTAGGCAGTCTGATGAAGCTTATGGACACCTTCTCAGAATAATATTTTTAAATACAAAAAATAAAATGCATAGTATTGCAAAGCAAAGTAATTATATTGAAGTACAGTTACCAAAATGTTAAAAAAAAAAGTTGATAGACCTTAATTTAGAACCCCTGTTTTGTGCTATTCATAACAAGAGATGAAAAGGAATTAAAACCAAATATTTTAAAAACAATCATTATGTGGAACAGACTATGGGTCCTTCCAGACTAGGCACCCAAACTCTTAGTCAGTAGGCAGGGCACCAACCCCAAAAGTTTAAACTAAAATCTCAGTGCTTAGATTCAAACCTACCCTTCAGTTGCTGCCACAGAGAACTAGCAGAAAACCCTCAAGTAGCCCTCAGGCAAACCTCTGAGTGGGCCAATGTGTAGTCAAATGGGGGGGACTTAGGAATGGATGCCTTGGCTGGTCTAAATCTCTTTCAGGAAGACAGGGGATGGCCGTCTGGATCAGATACTGAATCCTCCTCCTCCCACTGGCTACTTCCTTGAGGCCATGCCTCTGATTTCTGGAAGCTAGGAGCAGCTAGATGCCAAAGTGGATAGAGGGCTGAGACTAAAGTCAGGATAGACCCGAGTTCCAATATAGGCTCAGACACTTTTACTAACTCTGTGACCCTGGGTAAAGGTTAACCTCTCTCTTTCTCAGTCTCCTTATCTATAAGATGGGGATAGTCATAGCTCCTACCTCTTAGGGTTGCTGTGTCATTCAACTGAGATAATAATTATACAGCACTTAACATAGCACCTGACACATAAGTAAGTGCTATATAAATGTTAGCTATTCAGATAATGGGTCCATCAGTGATGTTGTTCAGTCATTTCCATCATGCCCAACTCTCTATGACCCCATTTGGTTTTTTTTTTTTTTGGTAAAGATACTGGACTGGTTTGCCATTTTCTTCTCTAGCTTATTTGACAGATGAGGAAACTGAGGCAAACAGGGTTAAGTGACTTGCTGTAAGGGTTATGGGATTTAAAGATCTCCCATGCCCCATGGACGTGCTGACATAGCAGAGCAAGAAAAAAAAAAAAGCCGAGCTAACGGTCCTGTGGTTGGCAGTTGGTGGCAGTTGCCTTTTTTTTTTTTTTTTGAGTTAGGATCAGTCCATCAGTGATGTTGTTCAGTCATTTCCATCATGCCCAACTCTCTATGACCCCATTTGGTTTTTTTTTTTTTTTGGCAAAGATACTGGACTGGTTTGCCATTTTCTTCTCTAGCTTATTTGACAGATGAGGAAACTGAGGCAAACAGGGTTAAGTGACTTGCCCAGAGTCACACAACTATTAAGTGTCCGAGGTCAGATTTGAACTCAGGAAGATGAGTCTTCTGGTTTCAGGCTTGGCGCTCTAGCCACTGTACCACTTAACCGTCCACTGAATGGGTGTTGCCTCAGTCAATCTGAGACCTGTTAAAGACCTTAGCTTAAAAATACCAAGATCTCCCACAGCATCCTGGGCCATCCATCTCCAGTCATCCTAATCTATATCTTGCCACGACCCAGTTGACTCTGGAAGAGATGGTGAGGCTGATGACTTCACACAGCCCTCCCTCACTTAAATCCAATTCACTTGCGTGTCATGACTTCACCTCCCTGATGTCATGGTTCTCTTCAGGAACAAAGGACAAACAACAACATCTATTCAGTATTAGTATTCTGTTTTACTGTTTCTCTCACAAACCTGTTCCTGCCCAAAGGCACAGCCTTAGAACTAGTCTCATGAAAAATCAACTTCAAGAAAAGAACCTGGGGGCCGCTAGGTGGCGCAGTGAGTAAGAGCACCAGCCCCCAGAGTTGGGAGGACCCAGGATGGGTTCCGGCCTCCGATACTTAACATCCACAAAAAATAACTGGCCATGTAACCTTGGGCAAGTTACTTAACCCCAAATGCTTAAAAAAAGAAAAGAAAAAAAGAAAAGAACCTGGTTTCTTCCTTCCAGGTCACTGCCTTATCTGTTTGTCTCTTTGCCTTTGAAAAGCTCTGTGTGCTGGCCATATCTTAGATCACTTCTTCCTTCTGCGTTCTGTAGCTCTAGAAGATTTATTTTGTCTCATCTCAGCAGACAAAGTTTTGCAGGCAAACCCACCTCAGCTCTCTCTGAAAGTTTATTTTGGGGATGGGGGTGGGAAAAACAACTTGAGAAATAGACTGAACATATTAGGTGGGGGCAGAACTCCACCCCCTACTACAGTTACAAATCAGACCTGCACACCTGATATATGTTTATTGTATTGTATGCCCTTAATGCCAAATTCTTATCTGAGAAATTTGATCAAGATTTTCCCCCATTTATGACTCACTTTATGTTAATAAAAACTTCAAGATTTCCTGGGAATAAAGTTATATCTGTACATATATCTGCTAAGGAATCTTGTATGATCTTGACATATGCATTGGATTCACCTTACTGGAAGAGAGCTTTTAAAGCTCCATTTTGCTGTACTGAAGAAAAACAAGACTGGGGTAATCCTGTCTTTTCCACTGACTGTTATCCATAATCCATCCAACCCAAACCTAGACCTTCCTGGCTTTCTGCTTATTCCCAATAGAGATAAAAAAAAATCTTTTCTCCAGTCTTTTGGATAGTATTCTTAGAGAACGCTGCCACTCATTCTCTGTTCTTGCATCTGTCTTCCTTACACTATAATCTTTTTCCCCTTACTCTTCTAGAAGTCTAATTTGGTTGACAGAAAAACAATACACAATAGCTACAATTATGTAAATAGAAGGAAAAATGAGACTGCATACTGCATAATTATATGACCACACTTGGCCCTGAGGAAGAAATGAGAAAATGTGCTTTCCTCTCTTCTTTGCAGGAGGTGAGGGGTAAGAGTGGGCTGGAGACTTCGGATGTGGAACATTGGATATAATCTCAGGCTTGGTTGATGTGTTGGGTAGTTTTGCTGAATTGCTTCTCCCCTTAATGTCTAACCCTTTATTTTTCATTTGTTGTTGCAGAGGTTGGCTCTGTGGGTAGGGGAGAGGGGAGGAATACATCTAGAAAAAAATGAAAAAAAAATATAGAGATCCACTGGTCTAGGGAACATATCCACCCAGCACTTCAAAGTCAACTTGTCTAAATCTAAACTCATTATCTTTTCTCCTAAACTTGCTCCAACTTCTCCATGTTAATAGAAAGATCATCTTCCTAGTCACCCAGGCTCATAACCTTGAAGTCATCTTGGATTGAAAAGAAGAAAAGAAATAAAATACATAAAAATTTTTAAATTAATAAAAACAAAATCTAACCCTGTTAAAACAATTAAGTTGGTTGAGTTCCTTGTACATACACATTGGTCAATTAAAACAGTTCTTTTTCTTTTTTGTAGGAATAATTTGTGTTTGTGTAATCAAAATTTTATTCTTGAAAAACATCTGCCTGAGTAAATTCTGCCTGTTTAATTTTTGGCTGTGGGATTCTACTTCTTTCTCTGATCTCTTTGCAATCTACACAAATCCATTCAAATTGACAAAAAGTCTGGAATCAATAGATCAATCAGGCTACAAGCATTTATTAAGCACCCACTATGTACCAGGTACTGTGCTTGACACTGGGGATACAATACAATGAATAAAACAATCTCTACTTGAACAGAACTTACATCCTAAAGATGGAAACCTGAATTAAGATGGATTGATAAACTTTAAAGTAAGGAAACCATTGAATTAGTAAATAAAACTAGGAGCTGGTTTGATGAAAAACCCTCCAATTGGTTAATTTGGTTAAAAAAGAAAGAAAGAAAAAAAGAAAAAAGTGTCAAAAATGAAAGGGATGAATTCATCACCAATGAAGAAGAAATTTAAAAAAATTATTAGGAGCTATTTTGCCCAATTATATACCAGTAAACCTGCTGCCAATCTAAGAGAAATGGACAAATATTTACAAAAATATAAATCGCTCATATTAACAGAGGAGAAAATGGAATAATTAAATAACCCCATTTTAGAAAAAGAATTTGAACAAGCCATCAATGCACTACCTAATAAAAAAGCCTCAGAGTCAGATGGAATCACAAGTAAATTCTACCAAACATTTCAAGAACAACTGATTCCAGGACTATATAAACTATTTGAAAAAATAGGCAAAGGAGTTCTACCAAATTTTTATGACACAAATATAGTGCTGATACCTAAATCAGGAAGAGTGAAAACAGAGAAAGAAAATGACAGGGTCAATTTCTCTAATGAATATTGATACAAACATTTTAAATAAAATACTAACAAGGAGATAACAACATACACTATGACCAGGTGGGATTTATGCTAGGTGTACAGAGTTGGTTCATTATTAGGAAAACTATCAGTATAATTGACTGTATCAATAATAAAACCAATAGAAATCATATGATTATCTCAATAGATGCAGAAAAAGCTTTCAATAAAATACAATGCCCATTCCTATTTTTTTAAACGTAGAGAAAATAGGAATAAATGGAGTTTTCCTTAAAATGATAAATATTATCTATTTAAAACCATCAGAAAGCATTATCTATAAAGCACTAAGCTAGAAGCCTTTTTAATAAGGTCAGGGGTAAAGCTAGGACTCCCATTATCACCACTATTGTTCAATATTATGATAAAAATGTTAGCTATAGCAATAAGAGAAGAAAAAGAAATTGAAAGAATTAGAATAGGCAATGAGGAAACAAAGTTATCACTCTTTGCAGATGATATATGGTATACTTACAGAATCAATCAAAAACTAGTTGAAATAATCATCAACTTTAACAAAGTTTCAGGATATAAAATAAACCCACATAAATCATCAGGATTTCTATATATTACCAACAAAGTCCAGCAGCAATAGATAGAAAGAGAAATTCCAATTAAAATAACTAAACAACATAAAATATTTGGGAGTCTACCTGCTAAAACAAACCCAGGAACTATATGAACATAATTAAGAAACACTTTTCACACAAATAGATCCAAATGGTTGGGAAAATACCAATTATTAAAGGAGAGGCCAAGTCAATATAATAAAAATGACAATTCTACTTAAATTAATTTTTTTTTATTCAGTGCCATACAATCAAACTGCCAAAAATTATTTTATAGAGCTAGAAAAAATAATAACAAAATTGATCTGAAAGAACAAAAGGTCAAGACTATAAAGGGAATTAATGGATAAAAAAAGCGAAGGAAGGTGACCTAGCCACCAGATCTCAAACTGTATAATGAATTAGTAATCATCAAAACAATCTGATATTGACTAAGAAATAGATTGGTGGATCAATGGAATGGATTAGGTACACAAGACATAGTAGTAAATGACCATAGTAATCTAGTATTTGATAAACCCAAGGACCCCAGCTTTTGGGACAAGAACTCTACTTGACAAAAAACTGCTGGGTAAACTTAAAAACAGTATGCCAGAAACTAGGTATAAATCAATATCTTACACTGTATACCAAGAGAAGGGCAACATATATACATGATTTAGACATTAAGAATGATATCATAAACAAATAAAGGCCTCATTTCTTAAATATATGGAGAACTGCATCAAGTTTATAAGACTATAAATCATTTCCCATTGATACATGGGCAAAGGATATGAACACAGTTTTCAGATGAATAAATCAAAACTGTCCATAATCATATGAAAAATGCTCTAAATTATTATTGATTAGAGAAGTGCAAATTAAAACAACTCTGAGGTGCCACCTCACACCTATCAGATTGGCTAATATGATAGAAAAGGAAAGTAATAAATGTTGGAGGGGATGTGGGAAAATTGGGAAACTAATACACTGTTGGTGGAATTTTGAATTGATCCAATCATTTTGGAGAGCAATTTGGAACTATGCCCAAAGGTCTATGAAACTGTGCATACTCTTTGACCAAGCAATGTCACTACTAGGTACCAAAATGATAAAAAAAAAAAAAAAAAGGAAAGACCCATTCAATACAAAAATATTTATAAGAACTCTTTTTGTGGTGACAAAGAATTGGAAACTGAGGGAATGCCCATCAATAAAGGAGTGGCTGAACAAGTTGTAGTATGTAATTGTAATGGAATACTATTATGCTATAAGAAATGATGAGCAGACAGATTTCAGGAAAACTTGGAAAGACACAAAATGATAAAAGTGGAATAAGCAGAACCAGGAGAATATTATACAGAGTAATAGCAATATTATATGAAGATCAACTGTGAATGACTCAGCTCTTCTCAGCAATACAATAATACAAGATAATTTCAAAGGACTCATGAAGAGTTGATGAAATCTGAATGCATATAAAAGCATACTACTTTTTTCTATCGTTATTTTTTGTGTTTTTTCTTTTGGGTCTGTTTCTTCTTTCAAAACATAATTAATATAGAAATATATTTTGCATGACTATACATATATAACATATCAAATTGCTTACTGTCTCAGGGAGGGAATAGGGGAAGGAAGAAGGGAGAGAATTTGGAACTCAATTTTTTTTTAAAAAATGAATGTTAAAAATTATCTTTACATGTAATTGAGGAAATATAAAATATCATACAAAAAGAATTGTGGGAAGCACATCTGTAGGGGATTGAAGCTATGGTGTTAGGATTGCAGACTCACAAGGTTATCCCAAGAACCACAGGTAGCAGCTGCACTCTGGGTTTCTCCTCTTCACTTTGGCGTGCCAAGTTGAGGGAGTAGTCTAGACGGAAGTTACATAACCATTATTATTCACTGGATTTGCTTCAAGAGGAATTAGAGGAGTCCTTGGGAGGATTTAGGGGAAATTATTTGAAAAGATAGAGTTCCACCTACATATTCTTTATACTAACCTCCTTTAGAAGCTAATCAGACAATGATATAGTAGCTTAAATGCTGGACAATGAAAAAAGATCTGAATTGAAATCTTGCCTCTGACCCTTAATAGCTAAGTGTCATTTCTTCTTTCTATCAATTTCCTCATCTGTAAAATGGGAGTAATAATACCTGTAGCAGTATTACCATGCCTACCATGTGGTTATTACAAGACTTAAATGAGTTAGTGTATGTCAACCACATTGTAAACTTTAATTTTTATTATTATTACCATTATTTTACCACTATTACTTCTGTGTGAAAAGCATGATACTAGACACTATGGAAAGTTACAAAGAATTAGGTCAGAGAAGAAAGGTGGTATATCCACATTAAAACTATAACATAACGCCTTGAACAACAATATACAGGATAAGAACAAGCACTATATTTACAATTGTGCCAGACTGGACCAGAGCTCAGGGTTTTAGATGCTAAGCTTCCCATGGTTAAACATATTTGGTCTGGTAAACCTTCTTAGAGAGAAATTTTTTTTAAAAAAATTAATTTTTATTAATTTCTTTTTTTCATATCAATTGCGTTTCCCAATATATCTCTCCCACTTTCTCCTCCCAGAGAGTTATCTTAAACTTCAAATGAAAACCTTTTTAAAAAAAGAAAACCAAACAACATATAAAAAGCAAACAAACAAAAAATCTGACATTACATTTTATTTCATACCTACATTCCCTTACTTCTGTAAAGAAGGTAGGAGGGATGTTTGTGTGACATTTTGTATCTCTTTTTGGGGGGCAAAGATTCATTATTATCATTTTGCAACACTTCATTTCTTTTATTTTGTCTTTTCTTTCCATTTAAATTGTAATCACTATGTATATTGTTTTCCTGGTTCTGCTTATTTCATTTTGTATCAGTTCATGTAAGTCTTCCTATGCTAGAAAAGGCCTAAGGAGGGGAAGAGCAGGGTTCAGCAGACAGTATTAAAGAATGCTATGAAAAATGGATGGTTTAGAGGCAACAAAGAATAAGATATAAGGGTACTTGATTTGAACAAAATTTGAAAATTGGAGCAGAGAAGATGAGAGAAGTTAAATGAATGGAAGAGAAAAGTGGTAAAGGATCTTGAAGCAAAGGATCAGGTCAGGGGCAACTTATAGACAATCCCTGTTGAAATTAGATGCTAGAGGAGTTCATGGTTTCAGGCAATTTGGAATTACACTAAGAATATGACTAGGATGTCCATCATTTTTACTTGTCAAAGGTAGAAAGAAAGGAACTGTAAACACAAATAGTTATAGCAGCACTTTTTGTAGTAGCAAAGAACTAGAAACAAAGTCAGTATCCAATGACTGGGGAATGGATAAATACATTTTGATACTTGAATGTGATAGAATATTACTGCCATTAGAAATGAATATGATCCCCAATTGATAAATGGTCAAATGATATGAACAGGCAATTTTCAGAGAAAGAAATTAAAGATATCTATAAGCACATGAAGAAATGCTCTAAATCACTACTGATTAGAGGAATGCAAATAAAACAACTCTGAGGTACCACATCTCACCAGTCAGATTGGCTAACATGACAAAACAGGAAAATGACAAATGCTAGAGAGGATGTGGGCAAATTAGAACACTAATGCATTGCTGGTGGAGTTGTGAACTGATCCAGCCTTTCTGGAGAGCAATCTGGAATACTGCCCAAAGGGCTATACATACTTTCATATCCTTTGACCCAGCAATACCGCTCCTAGGGTTATATCCCAAAGAGAGCATAGAAGTGGGAGGAAGACCCATATGTACAAAAATGTTTATAGCAGCTCTTTTTGTGGTGGTGTAATGCCAAGCAAAGGCAACTTCCCAAGGTTCGAAATACCAGCATAGGTGCTCTCCATTTTATTCAGTGAAAAATTAAGAACAGAGAAAATCAAAATATGACATCATTCAAAATACAGCATTTACCAAGCACAATTCAATAATCTCCAAGTACTACCCCACCCCTGGACATTACATTAATTTAATCAATCACAAAGTCCCTCTTCTAAATACTACTCCACCCCTAGGCTGTATCTTCATTTAGTCCATCACAAAGCCCCTCTTCTCAAATGGAGATTAGTTTCCAATCATAAGTTAAGTACATTCATTTGTTTGATCACAGAGCACAAAAAGTCAAAAGTTCCCCACCCTTGGATTACAACTGAATAGGCCATCTGCCCCAGAGTTACAACAAGCATAAACACAGCATTTAATACCCAAAGAGAGGTCTTTTCTTCATCTTGACCCGAGGCAAGTTCTCAGCAATCTTTGTTCCTGGGGAGACAAAGCTTAGCAAGGCCACAAGATACATTGCCAGTGTCTTCATTAATTCATTCTCTGTCTGCAGAACAGTCTCAGGAGCTCTGAACCAACAGAAAGTTTCCAAGACCTCTGCAACAACAGGACTGTCTTTCACCAGTGGACAAATCTGGCAAAACAACATCAAAACAGACAGACAAAGTACCAGCATAACAGCCATGTCTCCTCAGTCCTTGGCTCTGGGTGGCAGCTCTCAAAAGTCCTGGGCAATTCAAACTGGCCCTCAGCAATCCTCTCAGTCTCTCTGCCTCCAATATGCTGCTTCCAAAAAGTTCTTCTGCCTCTCTCTTTTCTTGTGTCTCTCTAAATTTACGTCACCAGCTCCTCCCAGTTTAGCCCTCTCTTTTCATGTCAACAAGTCCATCCCACAAGTGGGATTCACAAGCTCTGGGTTTTAATACACTCAAACCAAAAACCAAGCCAATACAGGGGGATCTTTAAATTCAATTACTATTACAGGTGGCAAAGAATTGGAAATTAAGGATGTGCCCATCAATTGGGGAATGGCTGAACAAGTTGTGGTATATGCATGTTATAGAATACTATTGTGCTATAAGAAAAGAGGAGCAGACGGTGTTCATATTTACCTGGAGAGGCTTATACAAACTGATGCTGAGTGAGAAGAGTAGAACCAGGAGAAATTTGTACACAATTACAGACACAACGTATGTGTGATGACCAACTTTGATAGACTGGATTCTTCTAAGCAATGCAGTGATATAAGTCAATCCCAAAAAGACTCATGATGGAGAGAAATGTGTGCATCCAGAGAAAGAACTAGAAAGAACTGAGTTTATATCCAGATGGAAGCAAAATACCTGATCTTTTTCCTTTTCTTGTTTTCTTTTATGTCCTCTTTACCATTTTTCATTCCATCTGATACAATCCATCTTTATAACCTGACTAATGTATAATGTGAAAGTATTTACAGATCCTATACTTGACTATATGCCGCCATGGGGGAGAGGGAAGGAGGGGGACAAAATGTGAAACTCAAGGAATTGTGGAATTGAATCCTATAAACTAAAAGGAAACAAACAAATTAATTTAAAAAAATTAAAATAAAAAAATGAATATGAAAAATATAGGGAGGCATATATAAGGTAAGCCTTGTATGTGCATATGAAGTACACAGAACCAGAAAAACAGCATACACAGTTGTGATCACAATTAAAGTGGAAAGAATAACTGCCATCACCACCCCCCAAAATGAAATTAAGTTCAGTATAATTATAATGACCAAGCTTGGCCTCAAAAAAGAGACATAAGAGTGTACTTCCTTTTCTTGGCAGAGGTGGGAGATTATGAGTGTGGAACACTACCATAAGGTTAGTTTTGCCAAACTGCTTTCCTCTCATCCCTTTCTTATATTTGCTATAAGAGATTCTTCTCAGAGAGGGGATGGAGGTAGGACTTATCTGGACAATGAAAGAGATATAAAAGCAAAAGATAGTAATTAAAAAAAATTAAAAATAACAACACAGGGATATTTAAAATAGACCGTTGAGAGATATATGGGCCCCAGGTGTGGTGTATTACTATTACTCTAGTGTTTCTAGGATAGATGTGGGTATGTTGGCCTGCTTGGAACCCTGTTCTTGGTACTGAATTATCAGAGGGGAAGGAGTAACTTTATTGGTTGCCTCCATGCTGCTTGACAACTCACCCAGTCAAAGACACTGGCTTTTACTGAGGCCCCATATCTAGTGAAATTCCTGGAAACAATTCTGACAAAGACAGTCAAAACAACCACCTTCAAGCCTGACACCCTCAAAACACTAAATAACCTGAGTTTGGGCTTCCTACTCATAGTCCCTCCTTCACTGCTTTGATGTTTAACAAATGTGTGCCTTGCAAACAGTATTTTTTTAAAAGTATATTGAATTGGTGCAATTTAGAATCCCACATTGTTACCACCTTCCCCCCCCCCCATTTGTGTGAAAGAAAAACACAACAATTAGGGCCCTAGAGATTCAGAAACATATTTGATTCTAGTTGTGCTGCTACAGAAAAAATATAGACCAGCAAGAATGCCTTTTGTTGATGGAACTCCACATAACTAGTTTGTGAAGTCTATTCCATTTTACTAGATAGCTCTTTCAACTTGGACACTGAATGATGTTGTGAATTTGTTTGAGAGTGGTGGGTTTGTAACCATAAGTATAATGAGCATTTTAAACTTCTGGAACAAGAAAAAGCAACAAGAACAGTACTCTTGAATTGATTTTTAGAGAAAAATTCAGTGGAGCTAGAAAGTTGGTCTTGTAGTGGGAAGACAAAAGCTTTAGGTTACTAAGAGGTTGGTGATGGGAAAGTTGAAAACTTGGTACTAACCTCCCCCCCCCCTTTTTTTTTACTGCCTGGTGAAGGAGTACAAATGATGTTAATGTCCTTTAAATTTTAGTTTCCTGGTAAAAGCCTCAGTTGCCCCACCCCAGTAAGGTTAAAAGTCAAGTAAGAATGAAAAGGGGAATCATTTTGAGAAAATAGCCTTTTTTAAAAACAGTCCAAACTTAAAAAAAAAACATTTAAAATCTTAAACTAAATTGAACTAGAATCTTTGATAATTTAAAAACATTTGAACTCTTTCTTCAGATTTTGCACTCCAGTGTTGTGTCTGAATACTTCATTCTTATTTATAAAGCGAAGAACTGTAGACAGCTGCATTCCTTTGCTGGAATGCCATATGGTTTAATCCAAGCCATATGCAACAAGGCAAAAGTAAAGTGTCGGCAGCCATCCTTCTTCTGAGTAGAGGAAAAAACAAGTTATAATATACCCTGTCAGCATACAGGATTCTATACTGCACTCTGTATTTCCTACTGGGGAAACGAGAAGCACATTATAAGAGAATATTGGAATGTGCAGAATAAGGCAATCTCCCTTCCTCCTTTCCATGATTGACACTAGGTAACAGGAAATATTGAATAGCGCTTCCCTCACTTCATAGGGAACAGTATGAACACCCTGCCAACTTTTTCTTTTTAAATCCTATAATCCTTTGTATCTTCTCAAAAGTCTTACTCTGACACCTCATTATGGTGTGAAAGAGTTCTTAGTGGCTAGGCCAGTGGAGCAGAAGCCCTGGTAGAGTCTAATAAACTGGAAAAGCTTCAAATACCACTCCAGTTATAAACACTCTGTGTTGTCTGAGGACTGACCAGTCTAACTACTTAAGGAAAGATTTGTTGCCAGAATTTTGGCCCCAATATGATGATTTTTTTCTTGACTGCAGAGACCCACCTATGAAGGAATAATGGAAAGATATGATTAAGAATCACATAGGATGAGAAAGCATGGCAGGGTTGTGATCTGAATGAACTGAAGAAGAATCCACACCCAATGAGGTCATAGATTCATCAAACTCTTAAAATGTACTTTGATACTGTAATTTGAAATTAAACTAGCCAAGTCAAGCCCTTTGTAATGAAGTGAGACAATATTTAAAAATCAGAGTAACTTCAATCATGTATGCACTTTATCCAAGATAGGACTATTTACCTAAGGTAAGAAAAGCAGCTCTCTCTATACAGGAGAAGGCTAAGAGCACTGGCTGCTACCAGGAAGCTCTTTCCAATCCCCTTTTGGTTCCTTATTTGGTACTGTAATCTTCCTCCTTCACCTTCCTCCTACAACTCTACCTCTCTTTCCCATAGGCTGACTTTCTTTGCAGTCTCTTCCTCCTTGTACCACCACCCTTTTCCTTTCCTTGTTGCCCATTTGACTCTAGTGCACCCCTAGACACATTTTTTTTCTTCCATTTTTGGAATTGGCCATATAAATTCACTTTAATTCAGCAAGTACTTAGCATCTATTATGTCAAAATATCTAAGAAAGGAAAATATATTAATTCTAGTTTATATAGGAAGATTGTTTTCTTTTTCTAAATACTGGAATAGACTTCAGACTTTAGAGAACAGGTCTTTCATACTACATACTGTATAGCAGGGGCTTTTTTGACCAAGTTGTGCAGAAACCTAGATTCCTTCATGGAAGCTTGCTAAAATACTATTGGGTATTTTGCATACACATATGTATTTGGTCTAGCCCTCTGATTGGCTGTCTCTTGTGGAAAACTCCCAGCGTTAAATCTCCTTTCTCTCATATAGCTCTATAACTCAGTTTTAGAGGGATGCCTGGAACATTGAGAAGCTGGTATATGTCAGAGACAGGTTTTCTCAACTCAAAGACAGGCCATTATACTGTGATGCTTTTCTTACATATATTACTATTACTAATAATTTAATCCAAGCAAAGTCTAATTTCAGCTAATGGAGCTTGAAATATGCGTGGGCAAAGCAGCACAAATCCCACTTTCAAGTCAATTTTTGAAGATGATCGAATAAGTGGGCAACTAGATGGTACTGATAATCTAGATATACAGATAGAGCACTGGGCTTGGAATCAGGAAGACTCATCTTCCTTAATTCAAATCTGACTTTAGACACTTTTTATCTGGCTTAAGTCACTTAACCCTGTTTACTTCAATTTCCTCATCTGTAAAATGATCTGGAGAAGGAAATGGCAAACCACTCCAGTATCTTTACCAAGAGGAATCCAAATGGGGTCACAAAAAGTCGGATGTGACTGAAAAACACATGAAATATAAAGCATTTTGCAAACTTTTCAAGTGCTCTACATATGTGAGCTGCTAGGGTTGCTCTGTTGCCTTCAATACTTCAGAAGACCTGCATTTTCAGAGCTTCTAGTCTTCCCTACATTGATAGCCATCTCCAATGCTTCTGATCCTTGGTAGAGCATTCAAGGACTTGATGGGGTCAAACAATCCATCACGTGAGAGCTGACCTGGTTTGGAAGAACCCCAGGTCACCTCCAAGACACTCAGAGGCCTATGACTGAGGTGGTGAAGCTTTGGGGGAGAAATGGTTACTGTTTTTTCAAAGTCTTACTTAACCTGGATCATAGATCATAAAGTTGGAATATATTGTTTTGTTGTTGTTTGTTTTTGTCTGAAAGTTCCTTGTCTTTAAAAAAGTCCCCAGAACCCTGGGCACAGAAGAGGTGTCTGTAGAGGCAGTAACAAACAGGCATACCACACCACCGGACCAAGCACCACTTTCGCATTTCCAGATGCTGTATAGAAAGTTCCCCAGTCTTCCATGCTCTGTCAGCTCCTTTTCATTGTCCATTCCCCATGCCCCAGAGAACTCCAAAGAGAATGAACTTTGCTGGGCATAAGCAGGTGGTAACCACTGCATCTGGGGCCCCAGTAGCCCTCGAGTCCCTTTGGGCCACTCCTTGGGCTTAGGGAAGGTTTCTCCAGCCTGCTTCGGTTAAAGCCAACGCAAGCAGCTGTTTGGATCACTGAGTGCAGTGGCTCCCAGAATAGGTCAGGTTGGTCAGCCTCCAGCCACTAGTTCCCAGCGCCCCACTGGGGTGGGCTCCCCCTCCCTAGTCAGGCTGCATGCGACCCCACCTTCTTACTCTAGTCCAGCCCTGGTCAGGACTAGGGAAGGAAAAAGGTCAGAGTTGGGGGGGGGGGGCGGAGCCAAGAGAGGAGGCCCGTTTTAGGGGAGGGTCAGTCTGTAGGTCTGTCCACATCTGGCGCTGCTGGAATTTCCACTCCCTTTCAAGGATTTCAGCTGAATGGTTCCCGCTGCTTCTCGAGTCACGTGAAACAGCGATTAAGTCTCCAGTTCTCAGCCCGACCTAGCCTCTCCTCAGTTTTCTAGCCGGATTCACTTTTTCGTGGCTGCAGATTTGGATGCGCCTTCTCAATCGAGCCCAAGCAAAGAGCCCGGGAGCACCTTCCAATAGCCTCCGTTAGCTGCAAGCACCTTGGGTCGCTGTTCAGTTTCCTGCACTTTCCTTTACTTCCCCAGACTCAAGGCAGGCTTTCGCTTCAGTGGCCAGAGGTGTCCACTTCAGTCTGGCTGAAGCACGAAATTTATTGACATGCCTGGCACCACAGAAGAATTGGAAGCGAGTAACGAGGCCCCCCCAGCCGGGGAAGGCAGCTCAGACAAGATTAGCCCGGAGCTAGAGCAGCCCACAGAAGAGGTAAAGACCAGGCAGGGAATGGGGTGGGGAGACTGGCGGTAGGAGGATGCTGCTCGGGAGGGCGCCTCTGTTTATATTAACGCGGGCTGGGGGGACCTTTGCGTTTTCCCGGTACCTCTCCCCTTACTTCTCCCCTTACTTCTCCATTCCACTTAAGTAGAGAAACAGAGGTTGTTAAGGGGTTGTCTTACATTTCTAATAATCTTACACCCTTCTCTCTTTAGGAAGATCCTGCTGAAGTAGCAAAGGGGCTTAGAACTGTTCTCACTACTTGTTCACAAGCTCCAATCTCTACCCTTTTCCCTAATCCTTTCCTGAGATAGAGTGTATTTTTTAAAATTTTCTATTCAGATCGCAAACAACGTGTTTCTAAAGGTTTATATAGGGCTGGTGGACTTACTCTTCTGTGTTTTGATCCTTTACTCTTCAAAAGATTTAGTATAAATTCAAAACAATGAGTAGATGCATCTAGGGCTTGGAGTTATTTGGGGCTTTACTTGGGAGGAGTCGAAGGAGAGACAAACTTCCAAGTTGACGCTGTGTACCTAGGTCCGCATTATTCACTACCACTCTAGGGTACAGGACATTCAGCATAGGCTAACGCAATTTGGCTCACCTCTCCTACTTACTACCTTACTTCAGACAAGTGGTTTTTTCTTTATTGGACTTAGTTTCCCCACAAGTAAAATCGGGCATTAGACAAATTGTTCTTTGCAGGTTCCATCCATCTCCAAATCCTCTGAACTCAGGGAAAAGTTCTTTTGACAAAGTTAAATGCTGTTTCTGTGTTTGAACTGATCTTCATCCAATCATCTCACCCTCTACCTTTTAAGCACGCTTCTTCCATCCCTTAGTTGCAGGTGGAGCGCTGATGTTTCAAATGAGGGGGAGTGACTTGGAAGCCCATACCGTAAATTGGGAACCCAGCCTATATGTGGACTATCCTGGGAATGTTTACCCTGTTCTCAGCTTTGAGTTGTTACTCCTACTTATTTTTTGTTAGCCTAGTTCACTGCAGTGAATCCACATCATTGCTTCCTGGACTCTTTATGCTGTGATTATCAAAACCAGACTTGGAAACAACAGGGCAACATGGCTAGGATTGCAGCTAAATCCAGGAATACTTTATAGATTATGATTGCAAAGAAAACTCTCTCTCTCTGTCTCTGTCTCTCTGTCGATTCCTCCCCTCCATCTAGAAAAGGGATCTTAGTTTACACTTACAGTCTGATGAACCAAACCCAACACTTATACCACCTTTTCTTTACTATTTCAAGGAAAATTGGGGGAGGTGGGGGAAGAGGTGACTTCCTAGGATGTGGCCTCTAGTTTGGGGCATTTCCTGTTCTCTTTGGATGTTTTTGTACTGTTCCCCCTCCCCCCAAGATTCACAACTTCCAAACAGCTGTTTCATTTGTCCCTTGTTCAATTGTGCTCAACTCTTTTGATCCTGCAAACCATATTGTCCATGAAGTTTTCTTGGCATTTTTTTCTAGAGTGGTTTGGCATTTCCTTCTTCAGGGGATCAAGGCAAACAGAGATCAAGTGACTTGCCCAGGATCATACAGCTAGTTAAGTCTCTGACATTAAATTTTAACTCAGGTCTTCCTGACTCTAGGCCCAGTCCTTGGAAAGAAGTAAAAACAGAATTATAGATGTGGAGCTAAAAGGGATCTTATCAACTAGTCCAACCTTTTCATTTTACAGATGAGGAGACAGAAGGATAGAAGCATGAATTAGCTTACTGAAGGTCACTAAACTGGTAAATAAGAGGATGTGAACTCAGAGGCACCTGATGTCCAAGCTAGTATTTTGTCCACTATATCACACTGCTTCTCCTTTTTATTATTTTTTTTTTGTTTTTTTTGGAGGGGGTAGGACAGGGCCATTGGGGTTAAGTGACTTGCCCAAGGTCACATGGCTAGTAAGTGTTAAGTATCTGAGGTTGGATTTGAACTTGGGTCCTCCTGGTCCAGTGCTCTATTCACTGCACCACCTAGCTGTCCCGTGCTTCTACTTTTTTAAACTTTCAGTCCTCTAAGCTTCAACTGCTGAGAGGTCTATTTGCCATCTGGAAATCTAGACATCCTTGATACATTTGGCTTCTATGTGATTCTGAAGCAAGTTAAAAACAGGTCATCTAGACAGTTCACACCTCTGCCATGGTTGTTGGTCAGCTTGGAGGGACCGTTCTTCTTGGATTATGGGGGAGGGAGACTGAATGTAGTTATTTCCAGAGGAGGAGTATGGGAAAAGTTAGTAAAGATTAGTAGTGTGATCTAGTGGTAAGAATGCTCGATAGGAAATGGGGATACCTAGTTTCTTGTCCTGAGATATGCTGTAGTCTAGGCATGTGACTTTAAATGAGGGATTTTATCTCTCTGAACCGTAGTTTCTTCCTCTGTAGAATGAGAGGGGTTAAACGAAATGATCTTCAAGAGTCTAAAATACCATGATGCCAAATATTTAAAATTGTTTTAAGGTATTTTTAACCAAGATTTTAAAAAATTTTGACTGAAAGTCACAGGGTATAGCTTTTGTAACATGTAATAACCAAGGAAAGTATTTCAGAACCTTCAGAGCCAGAAGTGCTGAGAAGGCTGAACACAGTGCTGGTAAGTCACAAATTCCAATAATTTTCATATCTATTCTGACCTTTGTTTCTTTCTTACCCTATCCTCCCAAAATTTTTCTGTGACATTGGTGGAAAACAATCATCTGCACCTGAACATCAGCTGATTCTATCTTAAGGAGGTTCTTTTTTTTTCTTTAACTAGATAACAAGTGAACTTGAATCTAGAAGGTTACTAATTAAGTCATTAAAGAAGCTGGCATAGGGGTAGTATGTAGACAAGTACCTTCTCCTGCACAGACTCTGACCTAGAAAAGCTATAATCTGTTTACTTCAATGTTAGATTTGCACAATTTTACAAGGAGTAAGAAAAAAAACTTTCATTCAAATCAACAAATGCTTATTGAATACCAATTATTGTAGTAGGTAGGTGGTACAAGGTATATAGAGTGCTGGGCTTAGACTCAGAAGAACTTTAATTCAAATCCTGCCTCAGACACTTAATTAGCTGCATGACCCTGGGTAAGTAACTTGACCTCAGTCTTCCTCTGTTTTCTCATCTGTAAATGATGATAATAACACCTGCCTCCCAGGATTGTTAGGAGGATCAAATGAAATAACACACAGAAAGGGTTTTGCAAACCCAAAAGTGTTGTATAAATACTAGCCATTATTATTACTTGTGTGATCTCCAGCAAATCATTAATCTTTCTGAGATTTATTTTCCATACCAAGCTCAGAAAGCTCAAATTTATTTTGATTTGGGGCGGCTAGATGGCACAGAGCACTAGTCCTGGAGTCAGGAGGACCTGAGTTCGGATCCAGCCTCAGACACTTAACACAAAAAATAGCTGTGTGACCTTGGGCAAGTTGCTTAACCCCAATTTCCCTTCAAAAAGCAAAAAAAAATTATTTTGATTATCAGATTTTTATATCTATGTAGTGACCATATAATTAGCACTTTGTATACTTTCCTAGTCTCTAATTCCATGTATGTATACTTTATCACTTCCTTTTATCCTCCACACTCTTCTAGTGAAATTGGATTATTCACTATTCCTCAAACATGGCCAATGATCTTCTACCTCTGTCAGGGTCCTGTTACATGAACTGCCTTCCCATCTTCCATCTTTTTGTGTTAACACATTACAAAAAATCATAGCACAAGGCAATATGGCTTAGTGGATGAACTACTAGACTTGAAATAAAGCCTATGCAAAAATCCTACCTCCAAAACTTATTAGCTATGTAGACATGGACAGGACATTCAATTCTCTGAGACTCAGTTTTCATATCTGTAAAATGGGGACAGTAATGTCTATAACACCTGATTGACAGGGGTATTATGAAACTCAAGATGGTATGATGGTATAATGGTACAACCAAATATTATTATTATTATTATATGCAGCCTTCTCCTGCACTACTACTTAGCTCAAACAATGTTTATAGAGCAATACAGGGTTATGTTAGTAAATGTTTAACAATTGTGCTCTCCTGGGGGGAAAACCCCCCAAAACAAAGCCATATGCGTATACACTTTTATATTTAATCTGCATTATTAACAGTTTTTTTAAGTCTTGACAATTATAAAACAATAAACCAAGCTCTGATTTGTAGTAATTTTGGATTTCTGAGTGTAAATGTTCATACTGAAAATTTCACATTCTTGTAGCTCCCAAGAGCTAGCTCCAGCATAGCCCCACCCTTGCCGTGTTGTTGTGGCTTCTCGATCCACTTCGAGTCTCCATGGCTCTAATCTTGTGTGAGTGGCATTGTTGATGCTTTCTGAACACTTAGAAAATGCTTTTGGGATTCAAAGGCTGGTGGAAGAATCACACAATGAAAGACTCCACAGTAACACATCCCCACAAATACTCATCCAGCCTGTCCTTGAAAACTTCCCTGAGAAAGAACTCACCACCTCCAGAGTCAGCCAAATGCGTTTTGGGATAACTCTAATTATTAGCAAGTTTTTCTTGACGTCAACGTAAAATTTGTTTTTTTATCATTCCTATCGATTGTTCCTGGTTCTGTTCTCTGGAGCTGAATAGAAAATGTCTAATCCCTCTGCCCCATGAGACCACTTCATATTGAAGACAGCTATAATGTGCCCCTTGAGTGCTTCAACTGCTCTTCATGGGATATGAAATCAAGGCCAGTCACCATCGTAGTTGCCCTCCTGTGGACACTTTTCAGCTTGTTAACATCCATAAATTGTGGTGTACAGAAAAGAATGGTGCTCCCAAGAAAGTCTGATGCAGGTAGAATCTTGATGGACCATGTTGTGGAAGCTATGCTTCTTCACCCCACTCATGATCACATGAGCTTTTAGCAAAATTGCCACATTGTATTGTTGAATCATGTTGAGTTTGCAATCCATTGAACCCCCAGATCTTTGTTAGACCAACAGAAATCTGACCATGTCTCTTCTATCCCATACATGTAATTTTAAAAACCCTGAAATAGAAGAATTTGCATTTTTTTTTTACTGAATATTACCTTATTAGATTCAGCCCAATGCTCTCTGTTACGGTGCTTTTGGACTCTTATTATGCTATACTTAATGTAATCTCAGCCTCCCAAATTTGCGTCGTTTGCAATTATGATAAGATCTATATCTTTATCCAAGTAACTGATAAAAAAGCGTAGTGCACTTTACTGTAGACATTGTCAAGTTGATATTGAACCATTAACTACTACTCTTTCAGTCTAGATATTAAACTAATTTTGAATGCATCTAATTATATTATCATCAATTAATCTGGGCAGCTTGGTGCTTTTTGTAGGTTCTTACATATCTTGAGCATCAAGTCTCTGTTAATTATTTTTGTTATGTCATTTCCAGTGCAAAGTTCATTCTCCTTGACAGAACACAAGCAAAATGACAGTGGTACTGCTCAGACTTCTTTCTCTTGTTGGTATCATCTTTGCACCCACCCCAAGCAGAGGACCTCTCTCTAATGTTCCTTTTTTTTGGATCCCATGATGGTTTTAAAGGATACTTTTGTGTTGTTGTTCATAACTTTCTTTGCCAGTGTAAGCTCACTCTGATGATATTTTTTGCAAGGCTGTGTCATCATGCCCTCATATACATTCTTTGTTACCTTAATTTGCCAGTATCTGTATATTCCTTTATTTTTTTTATCAAATGCTTTATTTACTTCTAGTTTACATCATTCATTTCTGCAAGATTTTGAGTTACAAATTTTCTCTGTTTTTCCCCTAAGACTGACTATATTTCCCTCCCTCCTATCCCACCTCCCACTTGTTCTATTCTCTACTTTGATCCTATTCCTTTTCAAAAGTGGGTGCTTCTAACTTCCTTCCCCCCATCCTGCCCTCCCTAGGTTCTATCATCCCCCCTCTCATCCCCTTCCCCCCTACTTTCCTGTAGGGTGAGATACCCTATTTAGTGTATATGTCATTCCCTCCCTAAGTCAAATTCAATGAGAATAAGGTTGACCCATTCCCTTTTGACTTCTTGTTCTTCTCCTCCATTGTAACCATTTTCCCTTGCCTCTTCTATATGAGATAGTTTATCCCATTCTGTCACTCCCCATCTCCTCTCATTATATTCCTCTCACCTCTTAATTTCACCTTTTAAGTATCATTCCTTCCTATTAAATTGGTCCTGTGCCCTCTATCTATGTATACCTGTACACATATATGCACACATTCACATATGCATTCATATGCCCATATTCCCTCCTATATATGTATATATATATACACACACACACATTTCTTTCCCTTCAACTATTCTCATACTGAGAAAAGTTTCATAAGTTACAATTATTGTTTTTCCATGTAGGAATGTTAATAGTTCAACTTTGATAAGTTCCTTATGATTTCTTTTCCCTGTTTACCTTCTCATGCTTCTCTTGCTTCTTGTATCTGAATGTCAAATTTTCTATTCAACTCTGGTTTTTTCATCAAGAATTCTTGAAAGCCCTCTATTCCACTGAATGACCATATTTTCCCCTGAAACATGATCCTCAGTTTTGCTGGGTAGGTGATTCTTGGTTTTAATCCTAGCTCCTTTGACCTCCAGAATATCACATTCCAAGCCCTTTGATCCCTCAGTTTAGAACCTGCCAGATCCTGTGTTATCCTGATTATGTTTCCACAGTATCCAAATTGTTTCTTCCTGACTGCTTGTAATATTTTCTCCTTGATCTGGGAATTCCAGAACCTGGCTATAACATTCTTAGGAATTTTCTTTTTGGGATCTTTTTTCAAGAGGTGATCAGTGGATTCTTTCAACCTCTATTTTGCCCTCTGGTTCTAAAACATCAGGGCAATTTTCCTTGAGAATTTCTTTAAGGATGATTTCTAGGTTCTTTTTTTGATCATGGCTTTCAGGTAGTCCAATAATTTTAAAATTATCTCTCCTGGATCTATTTTCCATGTGAGTGGTTTTCCCAATGAGATATTTCACATTGCCTTCTATTTTTTCATTTGTTTTTATCTGTTTAATAGTATTTTGATTTCCCATAAAGTCACTAGCTTCCATTCGCTCCAATCTAATTCTGAAGGAATGATTCTCTTCAGTGAGCTTTTGAGATTCTTTTTCAATTTGGCAAGTTTGACTTTTTAAGGCATTCTTTTCCTCTTTGGCTTTTTGAGCCTCTTTTGCCATTTGAGTTAGTCTATTTTTTAAGGTGTTATTTTCTTCAGTCAGGTTGTTGACTCTCTTTTCATGATTTTCTTGCATCATTCTCATTTCTCTTCCCAGTTTTTCCTCTACTTCTCTTATTTGGTTTTCAAAATCCTTCTTAAGCTCCTCTATGGTCTGTAAGTAGCTTATTCTTTTCTTGGAAGCTTCTGGTGCAGGAGTTCTGACTTCATTGTCTTCCTCCTGTTCCATGCTTTGATCTTTTTTGTCCCCAAAATAGGAGTGTAAAGTTGGGTTGCTCTACTTGCTTTGCTTCCCTCGTTTGCTCATGTTGCCACTCAATTACTTGACTTTTGAGCTTTTTGCCACAGTAGGACTCTGCTACCAAATAGCTGGGGTTTTCTCAGCTTCTGAAGGTATTAGTTGGGTGCCCTCTCTGAAGCCTCCACAGACTCTGGCAAGCTGGTCACACACCCTAGGACCTCCACCCTAGATAGCAATTCAGATCCAAGCAGGTTAAAGCAAGAGCGATTACCCCTCACACTGGTTGCTTGGTCCCCCTACAATCTGCAGGCCAGGAGCTGAAGCTGCCAGATGGCAATGGCTGCATGGCCGTGGCACCTCACCAGCTTCTCCCTCTGGGGATAAAGGCCAGACCACACTCATGAACTACTGGATCCCAAAGTCCACACTGCAGTGATCTCTCACTTTGTCCTTAGCATCTATGGGTTGATGATTCTGGAAACTGCCACAGCTGCTGGTGATCTGAAGTCCCTCCAGCCCAGGGCTGGTCAGGCCTCCCTCAGGCTAAAACCTCTGGCTTGAGCAGGGCTGGGCTCGGCTCCCAGAGTGCTGCACTGGCCGCTTCTTGCCAGCCTGCTGGGCTGTCCTCAATGGGAGGTTAGCTTCTCTATGTCATTTTGTGGGTTCTGTAGCTCCAACGTTTGTTCAGAGTCACCTTTTACATGAATTGGAGGAGGTAGAAGCCAGAGTCCCAAGGAAGTCCTGTTTCTACTCCACCATCTTGACTCTGCCCCCATCTGTACATTCTTTTAAAAAAATCTGATTTGGTTACTGAATTCTTTGTATATCCACATTGGTCTCTTAGGCAACTGCCATTTTCTTATTATAATTATATCCTTTGGTGTCTTTGAAATTTTATTCTTGAGAATTTACCTTCTCTACTGAGCTTATAACCCTTTATTATTTTATACTGTGAAATCTTACTTATCCTTCTTCCAAACCCTTTGAAATATGCTTTCCCCAAACCTAGAGTGCTTGTTACCCAAGCACCTGTAATCTGATTTCTTGTTCTTCTCTATTACAAGATCTAGGAGACAGTAGTAACTTTCCGTCAAAGATCCTATCATTTCTACCGCAGCCACCAATCCCCTCCTGGGATTCCAGAATAGAATTTCCCCTTGTTGTTGGTTCTTCCATCTTTTGCAGGATGAAGTTATCATTAAGACAAGTCAAGAAATGATTAGTTTCTCAGATTTTAGCAGAAAGAGAACACCAGCAGATGTCTAGGACAGTTTGGTGGCATAGGAGATATGGCACTGGGCATGGATGCATCTCTTCCCATCAAGATCTACTCCTTATTTCCTAAACTTTGGGCATTCATGTAGACATGTTAATAGCAAGTTCTGGTGCTAAGATGTTTCCATTGTGAGTCATCCTTTGAGCCAGAGCAGCAGAGCAGAGCCTCCCAAACAGCTCATTGCCCTTCAAGGGCATGGATTTCATTTTTCAAGCAGTTCAATTCTCCCTCCCTTTGGAGAGGCCTGTTTTTCTATTTAAGTTCCAGATTGCCATTGGTGGCCACCCGGGAAAAGGAAAAGTAATAATATGTTGGTGTTTTGTTCCTTTTGCTGCCTGGGGTACCTTCCATTTCTCGGTTTTATTTCTAGAAGTATCTACAGATTTAGATTCTGTGCCAGGCTTATAACAATTCAATAACTATTCCCCTTTCTTATTTGACTGACCCCCTGAGTCCCTAACCTCAGTTATATAAAATGTTTCTCCTCATAGGAAAGGAGAATCCAGTCTCTCTCCTTCCCCCTCTTATCTATAAACATTAGCTATGGTGTAATACACAGCTTTGAATTTCAATTTATCAACAATTTATTATATTTGCCACCTTAAGAAACTCAGTAAATGTTTAGCACAAAAGTTAATGCTTCTCAAACCCAGAGGGGAGTTAAAAGCAGTGGGTTAAAGTGAGTAAATGACTTATATTTGTCTCTCTAGGGGGAGAAGGAAAGAAGGGAGAAGAGAAGGTCATTAGTTTCTTTTCCCAGTTAAATTGATCCAGTAGTAGTTGAGGATTCGTTTATACCACAGTTTGTGTTAAAATGGACTCACCACCTTGGCTCAGGAGTTTATAACCTCTTGTCTATTTTCCATGACCTCACTCTCCCATTTTTTACTTGAAATGGTATCTAGTTTCTCCTTCCTACTCATTGGTCTTCCTGTCTCCTATATTCAATTCCCTTCCCCAAAGTTAGCATCAGTGGCATTCTGGGGAGTCTGAAAAGCTTCAGGAAATTAAGAACAGGACTCTTGGCCAGTAGATAATCCTTAACCCTCCACCTCCCACTCCATCTCCCTTTCTTCAGTATCTAAGCCAAGTTTCAAAATGAGACATTTTTAGACATGGACAATATAGGAATTTGTTTCATTTGATTATACATATTTATTTTAGGGTCTTTTTTTCCTTATTTCTTTTTTTCTTTAATTGGGGGCAGGATATGAGAGGGGGGAGAAAAGAAATGTTTGTTAATATAAAAAATTTAAATTTTAAAAAGAGGTACTACCGAGATATTTGAGATGAAGCTTTATTATTGACGCCTTTCTTGAATTTGGTCTCCTGTGACCCTATTACTATTCTTCCTTCATCATAGCTACTCTCTAAGATATTTAGCTTGGGATATATAAAAAGGCAATCTTCTTCCTCTCCCATTCTTTTTAGTTTAAAATGCTTTTGATTAGATTTGAAAGACACTCAGAAATTTGTCCTTACAAACCTTTACTAGGTATGTTTCACCCTGATCAAGAATTTTGAATAGGGAAAGGCCTATTTGGAACTATCCTTTAGGAAAATTAATCTAGTTGTGGTAGGTCAGAAAAAGACTAGAATCCAATATTCTTGGCATTTACAATATGAGAGCCATTGTGACATAGTGGATGAGAGCTGGCCATAAAATCAGGAAGACCTAGGTTTAAGTCTTTCCTCAATACAGACTAGTTGAGTGACCATGAGTGATCTAATCTCTCAATGTCTAGGAAGATTTCTTCATTGTAGGCAAATGATCCATCTGCATCAATGGGGGAAATTAGCCTACTTGGAGTTCTCCATATTGATGAAAGGACATGTGTGGAAACAAACAAAAAAAAAAACAACAAAAATTAGATCAATATAAAATTTTTAACAAAAGCAAATTTAATGTTTCTGAGGATTGCTATTTGCTTTTTAGGCTAAAATTATGTCATAATTTTTTGAGAATGAGATTTCTGATTTGTGAGACTGCTATTTAATCAGTATTGGGGATTTCTTCAACTTTGATAGATAACTATGGTAGATAGTTGAAACTGTGGGTTTTTTCCCATTTCTGGGGAAGATTAGGAGAAGGCACAGCAACTTGTAAAAACAGTTGGCTTTTTTATCTTAGGTGATCAGTCAACAAACATTAATTAAGCAGCTACTATGTAGCAGCACTATCCTAAGTAATGAGGATACAAAGAAAGGTTTTTACCCCTGCCCATAGGGAGTGAGATCTGATGGGGGACACAAACTGTGAACAAACAATACACACTCAAGGAGGAGGAAGACTGAGAAAAGGCCTTTACATTTGTCCACTGAGTTTACTAGTAACAGTGGAGAGAGCAGTTTTAGGTGAATGATGAACTTACAAGTCAGACTGAAGAATTTTAAGAAAGGAGTGAAAGGGGCGGCAGAGTCAAGATGGCAGAGTAGAAGCAGGACCTCCCAGCTGCTCCAGGTTCCACCTTCCTCAATCCATGTAAAAAGGGGACTCTATACAAACTTTGGAGCTGCAGGACCCGCAAAATGACACAGAGAAGCTAACCTCCCTCTGAGGACAGCACGGCAGGCTGGCAGGAATCAGTTAGCACAGTACTCTGGGAGCCGAGCCCAGCCCCACACGAGGCTTTAGACGCAGGGTGGGCCTAACCAGCAGCTGTCTGGAAGCACTCCAGATCAGCAGCAGCTGTGGCCCTTTCCAGATTTATCAACACATAGATATAAATGAGAGGTCAGTGCAGTCTGGACTTTGGGACCAGTAAGTGGGAGTGTGTGGCTTTTGCCCTCCTGGGCGAGAAGCCGCTGAAATGCCAGCACAGCCAGCCAGAGCCACATGGCAGCTTGAGCTCCTGGCCTGCAGAGTGTAGGGGGACCAAGCACCAGTCTGAGGGGTAATCGCTCTTGCTTTAACCTGCTTGGATCTGGATTGCAGTCTAGGGTGGAGGTCCTGGGGTGTGTGTCCAGCTTGCCAGAGCATGTGGGGACCTTAGATAGGGCACCCATTTAATACCTCTGGCAGCTGAGAAAACTCCAGCGTTTGGAAAGAAAGCTCCCCTATCTGGTGGCAGAGTCCTACTGTGGCAAAAAGCCCAGGGGTCAAGTGACTGAGGGGCAACATGACCAGGCAAAGGAAACAAAGCAGACAGAAGATTCCAACATTAGACTCCTATTTGGGGGACAAAAAGGATCAAAGCATGGAACAAGAGGAAGACAGTGAAGTCGGAACTCCTGCACCAAAAGCTTCAAAGGCAAATACAAGCTGTTACAAGCCAAAGAGGACCTTAAGAAGCAGAAAAGAGAAGTGGAGGAAAAATTGAAAAGAGAAATGAGAATGATGCAAGAAAATTACGAAATGAGAGTGAACAGCCTGACTGAGGAAAATCATACCTTAAAAAATAGACTAACTCAAATGGCAAAAGAGGCTCAAAAAGTCATTGAGGAGAAGAATGCCTTAAAAAGCTGAATTTGCAGATGGAAAAAGAATCTCAAAAGCTCAATGAGGAGAATCGTTGCTTCAGAATTAGATTGGAGCAAATGGAAGCTAATGACTTTATGAGAAATCAAGATGCTGTTAAACAGATCCAAACAAATGAAAGAATAGAAGGCAATGTGAAATATCTCATGGGAAAAACCACTGACCTGGAAAATAGATCCAGGAGAGATAATTTAAAAATTATTGGACTACCTGAAAGCCATGATCAAAGTAAGAACCTAGAAATCATCCTGCAGGAAGTTCTCAAAGAAAACTGCCCTGATGTTTTAGAACCAGAGGGCAAAATAGAGGTTGAAAGAATCCACCGATCACCTCCTGAAAAAAGATCCCCAAAAGAAAACTCCTAGGAATATTCTAGCCAGGTTTCAGAATTCCCAGTTGAAGGAGAAAATATTACAAGCAGCCAGGAAGAAACAATTTGAATATTGTGGAAACACAATCAGGATAACCCAGGATCTGGCAGCTTCTACACTGAGGGATCAAAGGGCTTGGAATATGATATTCCAGAGGTCAAAGGAGCTGGGATTAAAACCAAGAATCACCTACCCAGCAAAACTGAGTATCATGTTTCAGGGGAAAATATGGTCATTCAGTGGAATGGAGGACTTTTAAGCATTCTTGATGAAAAAACCAGAGTTGAATAGAAAATTTGACATTCAGATACAAGAAGCAAGAGAAGCATGAGAAGGTAAACAGGGAAAAGAAATCATAAGGAACTTATCAAAGTTGAACTATTTTTTTTAAAGCAATCAGGGTTGAGTGGCTTGCTCGGGGTTACACGGCCAGTTGTTGTTTCTGGGTGTGGTGATGAGTGTCTGGGCCCGGATTTGATCCGGGTCATTCCGGCACTGGGGCCGGTGCTCTTGCTCGCTGAGCCACCTGGCCAAAGTTGAACTATTAACATTCCTACATGGAAAAACAATAATTGTAACTTATGAAACTTTTCTCAGTAGTTGCAGGGATTAGAAATGTGTATATATATATGTGTATATATATATATGTCTATATGAGGGTATCCGGGCATATGAATACATATGTGAATGTGTGTGTATACGTTTACAGGTATACATAGATAGAGGGCACGGGACCAATTTAACAGGAAGGGATGATACTTAAAAGGTGAAATTAAGAGGTGAGAGGAATATAATGAGAGGAGATGGGGAGAGACAGAGTGGGGCAAACTATCTCATACAGAAGAGGCAAGGGAAAGTGGTTACAATGGAGGGGAAGAACAGGAAGGCAAAAGGGAATGGGTCAACCTTATTACTATTGAATCTGGCTTGAGGAGGGAGGTAAATACACACTAAATAGGGGATCTCACCCTCCAGGAGAATGGGGGGGAAGGGGATGTGAGGGGGAATGATGGAAGGGAGGGCAGGCTGGGGGGGAGGGAAGTTGGAAGCACCCACTTGTGAAAAGGGACAGGATCAAAGTAGAGAATAGAACAAGTGGGAGGTGGGATAGGAGGGAGGGAAATATAGTCAGTCTTTTACAATACATCTACTATGTTATTGTTTTGCATTAGCCACGCATGTGCAACCTATACTGAACTGCTTGTCTCCCCAGTGGGGGTGGGTGGCAGGGGGGGAAGGGAATGAATCTGGAATTGAAAGTTTTAAAATCAAATATTCAAATATTAAAAAAAAGAAGCAAGAGAAGCATGAGAAGGTAAACAGGGAAAAGAAATCATAAGGAACTTATCAAAGTTGAACTATTAACATTCCTACATGGAAAAACAATAATTGTAACAGATGAAACTTTTCTCAGTAGTTGAAGGGAATAGAAATATATATATATATATATATATATGTATATATATGTCTATATATGAGGGTATATGGGCATATGAATACATATGTGAATGTGTGTATATATGTTTACAGATATACATAGATAGAGGGCACAGGACCAATTTAACAGGAAAGGATGATACTTAAAAGGTGAAACTAAGAGGTGATAGAGGAATATAATGAGAGGAGATGGGGAGAGACAGAATGGGGTAAACTATCTCATATAGAAGAGGCAAGGGAAAATGGATACAATGGAGGGGAGGAATAGGAAGGCAAAAGGGTCAACCTTATACCCATTGAATTTGGCTTGAGGAGGGAATGAAATACACACTAAATAGGATATCTCACCCTCCAGGAGAGTAGGGAGGGAAGGAGATGAGCAGGGGGATGATGGAAGGGAGGGCAGGGTGGGGGGAAAGGGAAGTTGGAAGCACCCACTTTTGAAAAGGGATGGGATCAAAGCAGAGAATAGAACAAGTGGGAGGGGGGATAGGAGGGAGGGAAATATAGTCAGTCTTTTACAATATATCTACTATGTTATTGTTTTGCATTAGCCATACATGTACAACCTATACTGAACTGCTTATCTTCCCAGTAAGGGTGGGTGACAAGGGAGGAAGGGAATGAATCTGGAATTCAAAGTTTTAAAATCAAATACTCAAATATATATTATTAATACTATTTTACATGTAAATAATTACAATGTATTACATACATGTAATATGTAAGATATACAGGCACTAGGGCATAGAGAGCCACTGGAAAAGTCAAAAGGGATATGGGAGAAAATATGGGAGAGAGTAGATTGGAGGAGAGGACATCCTGTGGGACTGCTATTTTGGGGCAGTGGGTAGGGGAAAAACAGGAAGAAAATTTGTAACTCAAAATCTGGCGGAAATGAATGATGTAAATCAGAAGTTAATAAAGCATTTGAAAATAAAAAGGAGTGAAAGGGAAATGGAGGCACATGTTGTGGGTGGCTTTTCCAAGGAGTTTATCCACAAAAGAGAGGCGAGATTTAGGATGATAGCTACTATCTCTGTGTGTAGCTATGGTCATGGGAAATTAGTAAGTTTAGGAACTGGGAATTTAGAGTGTTTAAGGGAGTATCAATATGAAAGTATGAGGGCAGGAGTTAAGGAGGAGAGAAAGACTGAGCCAGGCACTGAAATCATTGAGGAAGGAAGAAGAGCATCTTGGAGACAACAGCCACCAGAATATTGATTGGCTAATAAAATGTGGATTTTATCTCAAAAGAGGAGGAGTTACTGAGGGATGATGGTAGAGGGAGAACCCAGAAATGGCAATGGGGAGCAAGGAATATTCTGCTAGTGAGTCAGAGTATGAATGAAATTGTTACCAGTGCTTGAACAAGTAGCTAGGGAACACATTCTTTACTTTCAATGTTAAGACAATCTCATTTATATCCTTTTGAAATCTTTAGGACCTCTTGCTGGCTGCTGCCTACGTTTATGATGCCCAATACAATAGAAATATTCCATTTGAAACTTCGCCTCAAGCTATCAGGTAATGAATGGTGTGTATTTTTATGTATATATTTTCTCTGGATCTTAAGTGCTTACATAGTACTGAAAAAACATTCCTCGGTGCTGCCAGGTGGCTCAGCGAGTAAGAGCACCAGCTCCAGTGTTGGGATGACCTGGATCAAATCCGGGCTCAGATACTTAGCACCACACCCAGAAATAACTGGCTGTGTAACCTTGAGCAAGTTACTTAACCCCTATTGCTTATAAAAAAAAAAGAAAAAACATTCCTTTTCATAGTTTTCTTGAATTTCATTTCTTTCTTTTTTGTTTGCTTTTTGGAGGGGGGAAGGTAGAGAAATTGGGGTTGTGATTTGCCCAGGGTCAGATGGCTAGCTTTTTGTGTCTGAGCCCAGAGTTGAACTCAGGTCCCCCTGATTCCAGGGCCAGTGCTCTATTCACTGCACCACCTAGCTGCCCCCATTTATTTCATTTCAACAAGCATTTATTAATTGTTTACTATTTAGGCATTTGGGGATATAAAAACAAAAGTGAAGCATTTTCTATTCTCAAGGTCCTTAGAGTCTACTCAGGAGATAGACATGTACAGATAAGTAAATACAAAATAATTTGAGGAGAGAGAAAAAGAGCTATCAACTTTCAATTGGGAATATCAGGAATAATCTCCCATAAGAAGTAGGGCTGGACCCAAACCTTGAAGGAAGTTAGGGATTCTAAGAGGCAAAGATAAACATTTGTGGCATTGGAGCTAGCTTGTGCAAAGGCATGAAGGCAAAAGACAAAATATTGAGTCTGGGGAATAATTTCTGTTTGATAGGAATGTTGAATACTTGATAGGGAATAATATGAAATAAATCTGGAGAGGTAGGTAGGAGTCAACTCATGAAGGACTTTATCCCCTTTTTCCAGTTTTACTGTAATGTACCAGAATCTTATTAGCACAGAATGATGTTTAATAAATTACAATATAGAAAACCTTTTTTAAAAAATAAAAATTATCTCCATCTGCTAATTTGTTCACAACTTGGAATGTGGCTTAAAAATACTTTCAGAAAATCCTGTGTGTCTTTTTCTACCTTACTCCCTATCACATACTCTTTGATTCAGTGATACTGGCCTCATGGCTGTTCCTTAGAGAAGACACTCCATCTCTCAGTTCTAGGTATTTTCTCTGGCTCTCCCCCATGCCTGGAATGCTCTTCCTCTTCCACTCCAGCTAATGACCTCCATGACTTCCTACAAGTCCCAACTAAAATCTTACCTTCTACAGGAAGCCTTCCCCGACTCTTCTTAATTCCACTTCCTCCCCCCTGCTAATTATTTTCTATTTATCTTGCATATAACTTGCTTCATATGTATTTGTGTACATGTTGTGTCCCTCATTAGGTTGTGAATTTCTTGCAGTTAGAGACTGACTTTTGCTTCTTTCTGTATCCCCAGAACTTAGCACAGTGCCTGGCACATGGGTGCTAGGTGAATTGATTAATTCATTAACCAGATGTTCTTTAAAAAGCCCAGATCATAGTATATTTACATATATACATACATTATATATACATGTTTATTTATGTATGTGCACACAATAAATTAGAAGGGTACATAGAATAATTTCTAGTGATTCCCAAATTTAGGTCATGTCCTTAGCAAACATGCTTTTCCTTAGACAACAAATTAGACGTGGAGAAATAAGTAGCAGGGATGGTCAGCTTAAGAAAGCCATGCAAACTGGAAAAAGCTCGAGGTCTTGTATGGTTCTGTTTTCAAAAATTGTTTGTTTTTTTTTTTTTGCAATTATCAAGTCTTTATTCGTTCTCCTTCCCATATTACCCTCCCCACTCCAAATCTGGGGAATACAAAGAACAAAATCCTGTAACTGATAAACATAGACAAGCAAAGAAAATTCCCATATTGGTCTCAAAAACGTGTCTCTCATTCTTCATATTAGTCTATCATCTCTCTATTCAGTAGGTGGGGAGCATTCTTTATCACCAGTCCTGTGAAATCATGATTGGTAATGGCCTTGATTAGAATTCTTGAAACTTTTTAAAATTGTTTATTTTTGTCATGTTGAAGTTTTAGCATAAATTGTTTTTCTTTTCATTCAAGTCTTTTCAGGTTTCTCTGAAACTGCCTTTTTTACTACACAATCATATGCCATCATTCCTCAAATGATAGGCACACTCTTAGTTTCCAGTTCTTTGTTACCACAAAAGAGTTGCTATAAATATTTTTTATTTATAGGACTTTTCTCTCTGTCTTTGTTGTTCTTGGGGTATGAGCCTAATAATGGTATTTCTGGGTCAAAAACTGCACAGTTAATAACTTTTTGGAAATAGTTCCAAATTCCTTTCCAGAATAGTTGGACCAATTCACAGCTCCATCAACAATGCAATTAACATACCCTGTTTTTCCACAGTCTCTTCAATATTTTTATTTTCCTTTTTTTGTCAACTTTGCCAATCTGATGGATATGAGATGGAATCTGAGTTGCTTTAACATTCATTTCTCTAATTATTAGTAATTTGAAGCATTTTATGTGACTACAGATAGTTTTAATTTCTTCCCTTGAGAATTTCCTGTTCATACCCTTTGATAACTTTTCAATTGGAGAATGACTCTTATTTTTATAAATATAATCAATTCCTCAAATACATATATACACAAATGTATATATGTATGTACATATGTATATATATCTTTATTAGAAAAACTTGTTGCGAAGGTTTTTTATATAGTTTTGTTTCCTTTTTACTTTTGCCTACATTTAGATTTTTTTATAAACTCTTTTTTATTTTATGTAATCAAATTATCAGTGTAATCAAATGATCCTCTCTATCCCCTGTTGAATCATAAATTCTTCCCCTATTCCATAGATTTGTTCATCATATTTGCTTATAATGTAACCTTTTATGTCTAGGTCATATACTCATTTGCAGTTTTTCTTGGTGCATAGTGTGAGGTATTGGTCTAAAGTTGACTTTTGCTGGACTTCTCTACAGTTTTCCCAGAGGTTTTTTGTCGAATAGTGAGTCCTTATCCCAGTAGTTGGGGTCTTCTTGTTTGTCAAACATTTGGCTCCTAGGTTTATTTGCTTCAGTATGTTGTTTACTTAATCTGTCCACTGATAGACATCTCTATTTTTTAAGCAGTACCAAATTATTTTGATGATTACTGTTTTGTAGTATAGTTTGAGACTGGCTACTACTAGGCCCCTTTCCTACCCATTTGTTTCATTATTTCCAGTCAATGAACAAGCATTTATCAAATGTTTGCCATGTGCCAGGCAACATATTAAATGCTGGGAATAAAAGCAGGAAGAAAGACAACCCCATGCCCTCTAGGAGACTACATTCTAATGGGAAAAGAAACACATAAAAGAAAACTGAAAATGAGTTTGAGGAGAATGAAAGTGGAGGTGGTTACAGGGATGGTAAAGAAAGTCCAGGGGGCAGCTAGGTGGTGGAGTGGATTGAGCACTGGTCCTGAAGTCAGGAGAATCTGATTTCAAATCCAGCTCAGATACTTAACTAACTGTGTGACCCGAGGCAAGTCAGTTAGCCCCAATTGCCTAAAAAAAAAAGTCCAGAGTGAAGTCTAGAGAGGAATGAAAACATGGGTGCCCTACTTCAATGGAGCTTCTGGGAGGAATCATCCAATGATAGAGAGAAAGACTGAAAGAGTGAAAAGTAATTCTGAAGAGTGAATTCCCTAGCTGGAATGAGCTTACAGGATGAAAAGGTTTATGGGGCATGGTAGAGAAAGTCTGGAATGACATGTAAATAGGAATCTAAATTTTCCTTGAGATTCATGACCTTTTAATTTCCTCTAGATGAATTAGTATATCACTGAATAAGTAAATAAATTTAGTTAGCATTTTCACTTTAATTATGTTGACTCAACCCACTTATAGTGGAGGACTTTATCCTAAAGTCCTAACCACAGAAGAATTTTGAGTGTGGAAGTGACACAATCAGAGATGTGTCTTAGGAATATTGTTTTTGGCAGTTATGTGGAGGATGGATTGGAGAGGGTATAGACTAGAAACAGGGAGACAAATTAAGAGGCTGTTGTAATAATCTATGTGAGAGGAGAGTGAGGTTCTGAACTAGATTGGTATCTGTGTGAATGGACAAAAAGAAACAGACCAGAATGATGTTACAGAAGTAATACCCAGAAAATCTGGCAATTGATTGGATTGTGGGAGATGGAAGAAAGAAAAGAATCAAAGAGGACTCTGAAGTTGCAAACCTGGGTACCATCATTCTTCTAGTCACTCTTGACAGAAATGGGGAAATTTGGAGGGATGATGAGTTTTAGGTGAATTTTACATTCATATACCACAACTTATTCACCTATTATTTAGGCGTCCCAATTTCCCCACATCTTCTCCAATATTTCTTTTCTTCTTCTTCTTTTTGTCACATTAGCCCATATGTGAGGTGGTACCTCAGAGTTGTTTTAATTTGCATTTCTTTAATCAATTAAAGTTCCATTTTAGATTAAGAGTTCCATTTTAGACTTGTTGAATTTGATATACCTAAGATGAATCAAATCTATGAATGACTCCTGTGAAGGTTTTTATTTGGGAAGTACATTAGATGGGGCATTTTAATTCACAAAATCCAATGTGATAGTTTGAAAGTTTTCTGTGAAAAGTATTGTCTGAAACATAGTAGATACATAGTAAGTGTTGAGTGAATTAATGGAAAATACTGTAGGAAAAGGATAGGGCATCTAATTTTAAAGGATTTCATAACTTCCTATTGATAGCTTTCTTGTCCTACTTAAGAAACTGCAGAGGAGGAAATCCATTTTCTATTAGATTTTTTGGTAAGTAAATACATTGTTTTCTTAGTTTTATTTCAAGGAGTTCTAGTCAGTGTAGGTTTTTATTCAGTCTCAAGTGGGTCTCTCACTGCAGCATAGTAGTCCTTTTATTCCTCCCTATTGATTATTTTTGTTATTCCTCTCACCAATAATTTTGAACCAGTTATTCTCTTCTCAGACCTCCTCCATCTTCTCCATTGACATTATCACATATTTTACTAAGAAAATTTTGTGTAAACTCTGTCTTTTCCTTGCTACATCTTACACCTTAACATTATCCCTCATTATCTTCTCTATTACTCCAGTCTCCGGTACGGTAGCCATAATTCTTGCTAAATCCACTTATTTTTCTTTTCTTTTTAAATTAAATTTAAATTAAATTTATTTTTAATAGAATGCTATTTCCACCCAATTATATGTAAAGACAATTTTAGCATTCATTTTTACAAGATTTTGAGTTCCAGATTTTTCTCCCTTCCTCCTTCCCCTCTGCTTTTCCTAAAATGGTAATATGGCTTTATATATATATAGGTAAAAAGGTTATATATGTGCTATCATGTAAAACCTATTTCCATATTAGTAACATTTGTAAAAGAAGAAGCAGACCAAAAGGAAAAAATCATGAAAAAATAAGTTGATAATAAGAATGAAAGAGTAAGGGGAAAAAAGCACATCTTGATCTGTATTCAGAGACCATCAGTTCTTTATCTGGATATGGATAACATTTTCCCTCATAGGTCCTTTGTAATCCTCTTGGCTCATTGTGTTGCTGAGAAAAGCTGAGTCATTAATTGTTGATCATCATTTAATGTTGCTGATACTTTGTACAATGTTTCCCTGGTTCTGCTCAATTTTACTTTGCATCAGTTTGTACAAGTCTTTCCAAGTTTTTCTGAAATCTGTCTCGCTCATCATTTCTTGTTGAACAATAGTATTCCATTACATTCATATACCACAACTTATTCAGCCATTCCCCAATTGATGGGCATATCCTCAATTTCTAATATTTTATGTAATAGAATATAATATCTAATTTCTGATATTTTTTCTGCCACAGAAAGGGCTGTTATAAATATTTTTGCACATGTAGGTCCTTTTCAATTTTTTATGTTCTCTTTGGGATACAAACGTAGTAGTGGTATTGCTGGATCAAACTGCTGAATGCACAGTTTGGTTGCCCTTTGTCATAATTCCAAATTGCTTTCCAGAATGGTTCAGTTGGATCAGTTTGCAGCTCCACCAACAGTGCATTAGTGTCCCAATTTCCCCACATCTTCTCCAACATTTCTTTTTTTAATTACATTCGTCAATATGTGAGGTGGTACCTCAGAGTTGTTTTTATTCGCATTTCTTTAATAAAAAGTGATTTAGAGCACTTCTTCATATGCCTATAGATAGCTTTGATTTCTTTGTTTGAAAACTGCCTGTTCACATCCTTTGACCATTTATGGAAAATGACTTGTATTCTTATAAATGCCTAATCTACTTGTACACTCTATATCATCATCCTGTCCCATCTTCTATAGCAGATTGCCTCCATAATCTTTCCTCTCTTTCTTTCTCTCTCCTGCCCTCCTTCCCTGCCTTTCTCACTAGTCTTCATTCTCTCCCTATCCACTAGATTCCTTCCCTGTTACCTACAAATATGTGTAAGGTTCCTCCATCCTTAAAACTCCCTCACTTGATCCTACAATTTCTTCAAGTTATCATCCTGTATGTCTCTTCCTTCTCTCAGCCAAGTTCCTAGAAAAACTGTTGGTATTCATTGCCTTCACTCTCTCTGCTCTCACTAAACTTCTCAACCTTTTGTCGTATGGCTGCTGACCTCATCATTCATATGATCATGGATTCAGAGCCGGAAAGGACCTTAGTGACCTTAGGTCCAACCCCCTCATTTAATGGAGGAGGAAACTGAAGCAGTGAAAAGTTTAACTTGTCCAGCCTACATGAGGTGTTTGAAGCAGGCATTCAGCACAGCGCCTGGCTCAGAGTAGATGCTTAATAAATGTTTATTGCCTGACTTACTTGAATCCATATCTTTCGATTACAAGTCACGCTCCTCTACACCACCCTGCTCTCACTAAAGTTATGAGTGGTCTCTTAATTTCTAAATCTGATGGCATTTTCTCACTCAGTCCTTATCCTTCTTGACCTCTACAGTATCTGATCTTGTTCATCACCCTCCCTTAGATACTCTCTCCTCACTGGATTCTTGTGACGGTGCTCTCTTTGAATTCTTCTACCTGTCTGACCTCAACTCAGTCATCACAGCTCCTAAACTTGGGCATATCTCAGGCCTCTGCCATAGTCCTCCTTATCTTACCCTCTATTCCTCTCTCAGTGATCTCTACAGCTGGACTAAATCATCACCTTTAGGTAACTGACTTCTAAATCTTCCTATCCAATCCTCATCTTTCTCCTGGGCTCTAATTTTGCATCAACTGTCTCCCTGACATCTCTACCTGCATGACTCATTGGCACCTCAAATTAGTATGTCCAAAATAGGACTCATTATCTTTCCACCTAAACCTGCCCTTCCTCCTAATTTCCCTGTTTCTCTCGAGAGCAGTACCATTTTCCCAATGTCCTCCAGGATCACAGCCCAGGAGGCTTCTTTGACTTTTCATGTCCACTTAGATGTTCAATAGACATTATTTACCAAGTCTTGTTGATTCTGCCTCCTCAATATCCCTCACTTCAGTCTCCTCTTCTTCATTCACACCATAATATAATCAGGCTCTAGGCACATCTTGTCCAGATTATTGCAATAGACTTCTTAATTGGTCTCCCAACATCCAGACTCTCCCCCTCTCCATTTTGTCCTACACAGCTGCCACACTTAAAATGTGATATACTTAAATCACTTCTGGCCAGGGAACTCTGCTTGAGAAGCTTCAGTGACTCCTGAATGACTTTAAGTTAAAATACAAACAACTCAGTTTGGTATTAAAAGTCTTTTGTAATCTGTTTCCAACTTAATTTAATTAATTACTTTTCAAGAAATAAGCATTTTTTTTCCTCTACCTCCATTCCATACCCCCATTGAGCAACAATAAGAAAGAAAAAGAAATATGTAGAAAGTCCTTTTAATACATGTGTATAGTCAAGCAGAGTCATGTCATTGGCCATGTTAAAAAATTTATGACTCATTCTACATATTGAATTCTTTCACTCCTTGGTCAGGAGGTGGGGAATTGTGATTTATCATTGCACTGATCAGAGTTCTCAAGTCTTTCAATGTTGCTTTTCTTTATAATGTTGTCATTATATAAATTCTTCTGGTTCTGATCACTACACATAGGTTTACCCAGTTTCTTTGAAATCATCCATTTTATCATTGCTTATAGTGAAACAATATTTCATTACATTTACAAACCATAATTTGTTCAGTTATTTCTTGATGGATGGGCACCTCTTTCGTTTCCAGTTTATTTCCCAGCCTTTCTTTCCAGGATGATTGCACATTAATCTCTCTCATACACTCTCTGTTTGTCATTTCTTGTATACTACATTCCAACTCCATCCTCCAAATGTCGGATGCTCTTCCTCATCACCTGTACCTCTCGGAACCCTTCGCTTAGTTCAAGAAGCACTTCCTTCAGTAGGCCTGTCCTGATTCCTCTAGTTGTCAGTGTTTATTCCCCCTGCAATCCCCAATCACTGTAGATGTTCTCAGGGGGATCTTATATCTTTTGTTTACTTAACTGCGGACACATCACTTTCTAATAGAATGTAAGCTTCTAGAGGGAAGACACTGCTTTACTTTGGTATTCCCAACACCTAGCCCAGTCCTTAGAACATAATAGATACTTAATAAATTGATTAATTGTAGATATTTTTTTATTTTTGCTTTAGTCTCTGTTGATTACTTAAAATTATATTCTTTTCAGCTTTAATTTAACCAAAATTGAATCAAGCACTATGCTTAGGGTACTGTGCTAGTGTGAGGGAAATAGAGTTTAGATAAAACATTTTCCATGTTCTAGTAGGGGAAGGAGACATGAACATTACATGACTGTAAGATGCAACATTGAAAGGTTAAGGCTTGCATTAGAGAGGTGCAGAATAAAGTGTTAGGGGAATTCTGAATGGAAAGATTATTCCCTTGGGGAGCTCAGGCCTTCCTCATGGGGCAAACAGTGTTGGAATTGGGCTTTAAAGGATGGATAGGAACTAAAAAGGTGAAGATTGTTGACTTAGACTTTTCTTTAAAGTTCACTGACATCCACATTTTATCAGTCCTTATCCTTCTTGACTCTCTAGTTAATGTGATAAATAAACCCCCCAAAATCTTTATTAAATATATACAACAAATCCTTATTACTATGTGCAAGTCACTGGGGGAAATAATGACAAAAATGAAAGATTTTTTTTCACACAAAGATGAAAAACAACAGTCTAGCAATTCCCTCTAAGAATTCATGTTATAATTCAACAATGTATTATAATGAAAAATAACCCAATTTATCTTCTCTTTGCTCAGCTTTTATGGACAGCGATTAACAAAGTACACTGGGTTTTGGAGTGCCTCCAGAATGAACACAAGCAAAACTAGTTAAGTAGCATAGTGCAGAAAGCCTTGGACTTGGAGCCTGAAAGACTTTCCTTGATTTCAGTTTCCTTATCTGTAAAATGGTTGTTGTGATTATCAAATGAGATCATGCTGGACAATCCTTAATTATTATATAAATATAATTTTATTGTTAATACAAATGTAATAGTTTTATGTGAAAAGCAAACTAATCTCAAGAGTAAAAAAAATACCATATGATATATTTTTAGAATTTACTTGTGAGCAGATATGGGGTGATTGATTCATTGAGGGGCAATATTCATTCATTTTGGCTATAAAAAAGGCAAACTTAATTTTACTTCTTAACTCTTGTGTAAAAGAAAGTCTCTTGGTGTTTTTTTCACCCTTCAATTCTGCAGAAAAGAAAGGGCAAAGAGAGTCATAGTTATAAGGGTTTTATTTTGTCAAAAATCCAAGCTAGGTCTACCAAGGAAAGAAATAAATGTTTTGGTAAAAACTTGTTTTGCTATTTATTTATAATATCCTTTATTTTCTTTTCCTTCCAGATTTTATTATCTTTACAACCACTGGGCTATGCAAATTGCCACCTACTTCTTTATTTTTCTAGATCTTTCTCTTGCTCTATTTGAGGAACCTGCTGTATATCCACTCCCTTTCCTGGTAAGTCCCAGAGATGAAAAACCAAGTAACATGAATTGCCAGAATAGTAAAATTTCTATTGTTTTTCTCAAATTTGAACAAATCTGAATTATTGATTTTATTTTTTGTCTTTCTGTTTGTGGGAAAGAAATCTTGTATTGTGAAACTGTTCTTCAAGAATAAATTCCATTCTTTTATACATATTCCATTTCCTTAGTTTTCTTCCTCTTCCCCTTTAAAAGAGAATATAAGATCTATTGGAATGTCACCAGTACATTGGGTAGAACTCCCTTTAACAGATTTACAGGAGGACATGGACAAGTGGATGAGAACCCACCAGGATAGGCAGGCATGAATGGCTTACTAATTCGCATCATAAGTGAGAGCACCCAAATAAATGAGATCAGATGCATCAGGTTTTGAAATTCTTTTGGAGCTGTTGGAAGTTGGAGGAGAAATGATGTTCTAAAGAACATTTCACTTGATGCAAACTAACAAGCCTTTTATGATGTTATAATAATGAATGTCTTTAGATCCTCTATTCCAACCACCACATTCATCTCATAATATACAAATATTCACTGTCCACTAGTATGATATGCTGCGTTTAGCTCTGCACAAAACATGGTAAAAAGATATTCTGAAGGGATCATGAAGTGGTCAGCATTCCTCTCTGCCTTGCCACTACCTAGTAAATGGTAGATATGGTTTTTCAGGCATGATCCGTAGGTCCTCGACCTCTCTGCTGCCTTGGCAGTGTTGATCACCCTTTCCTGTCTGATACTCTCTTCTCTCTAGGTTTTCAGAATACCACTTTCTCTTGGTTCTCCTCCTATCTATCTGATAGTTCCTTCTCAGTCTCTTGTGCTGGTTCCTCTTCCAGATCGTGCCTTCTAACCAGAAGTGTCTCACAGGATTCTGTCCTGGACTCCCTTCCCTTCTCCCTCTATATACTTCAGTTGGTGATTTCATCAGGTTGTTTGGATTTAATTACCATCTCTAAGCTGATGATTCTTAGATCTACCTTTCCTGCCCCCACCTCTCTGCAGACCTCCAATCTTGTATCACTAACTGCCTTTTGGAAATCTCAAACTGAGTGTCCAGGAGACATCTCAAACTTAACATGTCCAAAACTGAACTAATTATCTTTCCCTTTAACTCTCCTCCAACTCATGCCTTCCCTATCACTGTAGAGGGGAATGCTATCCTCTGAGTCCCTTAGGCTTACAACCTGGGAGTCATTCTGGATTCCTTACTAATGCTCACCCTCCCATATCCAATCTGTTGGAAACTTTTTAGATTTCACCTTTGCAACATCTAAATACTCCCCCTTCTCTCCTTCAACATGGCCACCACTCTGGTGCAGGTCCTCATCACCTCATACCTTGATTATTGCAGTAACCTGCTGGTGGATGTGCCTGGCTCAAGTCTCTCCCCACTCCAATCCATTCATTCTTCCTTCAGCTACTAAAGTGATTTTTCTAAAATGCAAATCTGATCATGTCACTCAGTAAACTCCAGTGTCTCCCTATCATCTTCAGAATTAAATACAAACTCCTCTGGCATTCAAAGTCCTTCAAAACCTAGCCCCCTCCTACCTTTCCAGTCTTCTTATACTTTCATTCCAGTGACACTGGCCTCCTTGCTATTCCATGAAGAAGTCATTCTGTCCCTGACTGGGCATTTTTTCTGGCTGTTCCCCAGTGACTGCAATGCTCTTCCTCCTCATCTCTGCCCACTGACTTCCCTGGATTCCTTTAATTCCCTGCTAAAATCTCACCTTTTACAGGAATACTTTGCCAATCTCTCATATCTAGTGCCTTCTCCCAATGAATTATTTCCTATTTATTCTGACTATAGCTTGTTTGTATATTTTTGTTTGCTTTTTGTTTCCCTCATTAAACTGTGAGCTCCTTGAAGGCAAGGACTGTCTTTGGTCTCTTTTTGTGTCTTCAGCTTTTAGCATAGTGTAGGTGACTAATGAATGTTTATTGACTGATCCTGCCAGTGACTCTGTCTTCAACCTTACAAATGTAAAATGACATTCTTAAAATTGTAACCTGGGGGACATCCTATGGAGATTAGATTTCTTTACAGTGATGGTCCTCAAACTCTTTGTTTTTAAGGATTTCTGTACATTCTTAAAAATTATTGAGGACCCCAAAGACCTTTTGTTCCTGTGGACTATATCTATTGATATTTACTATATTAGAAGTTAAAACTGCTAAATTAAAAAATGTTTATATATTAATTTTAAAACAACAATAACAAACCCACTACATTACTATATATAACATTTTAATGAAAAGTCATTATAGTTCCTAAACAAAAAAAATGTAATGAAAAGAGTAGCATTGTTTTACATATTTTTGCAAATCTAGCTTAATAGAACAGTTAGATTCTCATATCTGCCTCTACACTCAACCTGTTATGATGTGTTTTTTTGTTTGAAGAATGTGAAGAAAATCTGACCTCATGCAAATAAGTAATTAGAAAGGGTAAGAATACTTTAAAAGACAAATACTGTCTTGATGTTATTATTTTGTTTGCTTTTGTTTTTTGAGGGGGGAAGGCAAGGGGTTAAGTGACTTGTTCAAGGTCACACAGCTAGCGTGTCAAGTGTCTGAATCCGAATTTGAACTCAGGTCCTCTTGACTCCAGGGTGGGTGCTCTATTCACTGTGCCCCCTAATTGCCCCCATGTCTTGATATTATTATGAAAATAATTCTAATTTTGCAAATACACTGAAAGGGTTCCCAGACTATACTTTGAGAACCACTGCTTTATAGAATAGTCATTGTGTTTTAAAATGAAAAAATAGCACTTTCTCTGAGTTATACAAGACAGAACAGTATATCTTCACAGCTACATGTAAAAAAAGATACCTTTCTGCCTGACTTCTATTTGTTTATACTCTTTTAAAGGTAAATAGGGGAAGGACCCCAGGCAAACATGTATGGTTTCTTAAATTTGCCTCCTGACTTTTTTATTTTCTTCCTCCCTTTTATCAATAACTTCTCCTACTTCCACGTTCCCTACCTCTGCACCCCTGTTCAGGTCCCAATGACATCCCATTCTTCTTATTCCCTTTTGCCTATCAAAACAGCAGGAAAGGATGTGATCACTCAGTCACTCAGCTGTCTTTGTAGGGCTCTGATAGCCTGACATAGCTCTTTGTTTGCTTCCCAAGATGATTTAGTAAACCCTTTCCTGTTTTGAGGAGGAAAAATGGGCAGAAAGAGCTACTTCAGAACATCAACATCCTGGAAAAACAGCTGTATAAACTGCCTTTGGTATGAATGAGTTTGTCATGTCTTAATAATTCTGAAACTTTTTTTCAACGTGCAGAATTTTGTTTTATTCAGAATGAGCCTGAGTGCATAACATATAAAATGATCTATTATTTCTCTTTTAAAAGTCATTAATACAATACAGTTAGTGGTAATTCTGTTCTAGGAAATAGGGATTCTTGTGGCCAGACTCACAGTCTTGTACTCTATCCAATACTCTAGTCCACTCCCAATAGGTGATCTCCATTTCGCCTTTAATTCTGTATACTTCTTTCATACTAAGGTGGATTGTAGAGGTAGGCACTACACGATTTTAAGTTTCTCTGGCCTAGAGTTGGGCTTTCTCAAGTAGGTCCACCATCTTAACTGCAGATAATATAAAGAACAGGTTCTTTAGGCCCCTTGCTCAGAATACTTGGTAGTTGGAAGCAAAGCTGGTTTACTAGGGTCAAATGCATGACTGTTGCTGTGAGTAGAGTTCTCTCAATATCCTATTATTCTTGTTGAAGAGTACCAGGTTAGTGGACAGCAATGCCACTTGGTTGAATTATTCAAAGTCTTTGTTTCTCATGGTAGGATGGAAAGATTTGTTCCTGATAAAGGAATTTCAGGAATTGGTGAGTAGGAGGCCCCTGAAATCAGACCAGGCCTCCTACTTATGGCTTTGAAGGGGAATTTGAATTAGATTCTGTTAGGGTTAGAAGAGAGAGAAGATTAGGAGAAGAGTTGGGGGGGGGGAGGGCAGTTGCCTATATCTTGGAACTGCATCATTGATTTCTGCTAAGGCCTACAGCCTGCCCTGACAAAGTCTTCCCTCCAGAATCTCACCCTTTAGCCCTCTCTTTACCTGAGAACATCTCTCTACATTTTAATTCTAGTGCCTGCCCTCTCTGGATGATATCCCATTTATCCTGTATGTAGCTTCTTTCTATGTAGTTGTTTGCATTTTGTCTCCACCATTAGATTGTAAGCTCCTCAAGGGTAGGAATTATGTTTTCCTTTTTATTTGTATCCCCAGCATTTGCCACAGTGCCTGGCCCATAGTAGGCTTAGTAAATATTTATTGACTGACTGAGAACAAGTTGGGTTCTTCTCATCTCCCCACCTTTTCTAACCTTACTCAAACTCCTTCCATCCCCCTTTCTCTTTCCCAAGAGTATCTGGTATTTATTTTATGTTTTCTGTCACATTTAGTTATTGAGTCAGGTATAATGCCATAATCCATTTTGTGCCCTTCATGCTGACTGTCTGGAATGTCTCTTTATATTTCCAGTGTTATTTCTATCTCAGTAAAGTTTTTAATAAAGAAAAGTGCCACCAAAATACATCCCCTTTATTCATAGCACTGTCGCTGTATTATTGAAATCTACTCAGCCATTTGAGTTGGCTTCATGGAAGCAGAGGTTGACTGTCGCCAGCAACTTCCCTTTCATTCTCATACTTAGCAAGCCAAGCATGACTGGATCATAGAGCCTTTGATGTCTCAACATTGCCATTTGATACTTAGGAATCTACCTGGCAAGATAAACCCAGGAACTATATGAACACAATTACAAAACACAAATAAAGTCAAATCTAAACAATTGGAAAAATATCAGTTGCTCATGGGCAGGCCAAACCAATAGAGTAAAAATGACAATTCTATCTAAATTAATTTACTTATTTAGTGCCATGCCAATTAATTTATGTTAATAATTACTTTAATAATAACTACCAAAATTTATTTTATGGAGCTAGAAGAAATAATAACAAAATTCCTCTTTGCTTGTGGATAATACCCTGATCCCTCCCAGAAATATAGACTCTGGGTGGGGGGACTGAATTTAGCCTAAGGAAGTCCATGAAACTTAGAAAGCCCACAAAGAAGGTTCCAATCAATGATTCTGACCACAATTTCTGTGTGAAGGATTAAGAAGAAAAGTATCATCATGAAAGGCTCTATCACGTCCCCACTGAACAGGTACTCAAAGTAGACAAAACAAAAGGTCAAGAATATCAAGGGAATTAATGAAATATTATCATTTGAGAGTTTCCCCTACTAGTGGGTAAACAGCTCTTGGATATTCAAGATATAGTATGTCTATTTGTAGCCTAATAATTTATGTCAAAGAGTCAGACTTTTTATAATTATCTTACCCTACTGGTGAGCTGTATCCCAGCAGTTACATGGTAAATGACAGTAGCTAACATTTTTTTTAGTGTTTTAAGGTTTGCATAGAGCTTTACATATATTGACTCTCTCATTTGATCCTTAACAATAACTCTGTGAGTTAGATGCTATTATTAGCCCTATTTTAAAGATGAAAAAACTGAGTCTGAGAAATATTAGGTGACTTCCCTAGGGTCACACAGCCAGTAAGTGTCGGAGGGAGGATTTGAACTCAGGTCTTCATGACTTCATCCACCATGCCACCTAGCTGCAAAGGAAAGGGCACTTGACTACCCTGGGTAAGTCATTTAACCATTTTCAGCCTCTTTTTCCTTATCTATAAAATGAAGGGTTGGACTAAGTTTCCTTCCAGCTGTAAATCTATGATTCTATAAGCCCTGAATTTAAAATCAAAGGATTTGGGTTCAAATCCTGGTTGTGCTACATCCTCTCTGCATAAATTTAGATAAAACACTTAGCCTTTCTGACACTCAGTTTCCTTGTCTTTGAAATGGGGAAAGTGGGATTGGACTGTCTATCCAATTTGTAAAGTCTTTTCCAACTCTAAATCTATGATTCTATGGTCTAGCTATTTGTCAAATTAAAGCCTATTAACGGGAAGAGTAAATTATCCTAAATGAAGAACTATAAGTTAGAGTGACATGCACATGCCTTCTTTTATAGGACAGGTCATTGTTAAACCACTGAGGACTACAGCAATTTTCTTTTTTTTTTAATGTTTTTATTAATGTATTTTATTTTTATATCACCATAGTTTTCCCCAGTATCCCTTCTCTCCTCACTTAATAACAATTTTTTTTGTGGGGGGAGGCAATCGGTGTTAAATGACTTGCCCAGGATCACATCACTAGTAAATGTCCAAGGTCCAATTTGAACTCAGGTCCTCCTGACCTCAGGGTTAGTGCTTTAATCTATTGCGACACCTAGCTGCCCCTATATAACAATTTTCAGTGGTGATGTTTCATTTTTTCATCTTCTGAGTGAGAAGAGGAACGTTGGCAACAGAAGGTAAGATAAAATTAAAGCTTGGTCCAGAAATATTAAGTCAAATTATGATAAATCTGGTTCTGTTTTTTCAATGTGTAGGCGACCTCACTCGTTGAAGTTCTTTGCCTTTGTGCATTCTTTGGGCGGCTTGTGCAGTTTGCAAAAGTCACTCCACGCACAGTTTTTTGGAAGGATACCAAAAACATCTGTATCATGCTAACCATACTGGTGAGTCTTATGTGTTGTGTCTTAAAAGATTTGGCAAAGGGAAATAACAGACTTGGCTGCTTGGTCTATTCTTTATAAATTTTCTTCATGCACAAGGATGCAAAACCGATCCTTCCTTATTACTCCTCATTTGCTTTTTAGTTTATGCCATGCTGAAGTTGCTCCTTGTGGCCAGGAAGCTGTGGTTTGCTTTAAATTTTGGGGAGAGGGAGAATCACAAGTCAGGTCAAAGTCTGTGAAACTTGGTCACTATCTGTGTTGCTCTTTTAAGAAAAAAATCTGAATTTTCACCGTGTCGTGTACAGAAGCCAAACTTAATACTTGCTTTTATGGCCCCTGTGTCCAATGATAAATGTTATAGGTGGAGGAAAATTGGAGTGGGGAAGAGAAAGTGAAGATATAGTAGTTTGTGGAAATATTTCTTAAAGTATCACATCATCAAAGATGGTGGTGATGTTAATGGGATTTAAGATCTTCCCAGCCCATTAAATAGGCCTCAAGTGGAGCCCATTAAGAAAAGCTTGCTTAGGGAAGGCTTGCTTGTTGGAAGACTTTCACACCTTTTGCTAATTTCTAATTAGGCAGAGTCAAGAGGGTTATGATACTTTCTGGCTCTGAGAAGTGTTGATATTTTGCTTTGGGGGCTCTCTTATGAGAAGGATCTTGTGATTCCCTGGTCAAGATTCTAAGTGGCCTTATGTTCAGAGCTCCTGGCTGCTCAAATGTAAAGGCTCTCTCCATCCAGGGATATATGTAAAGTGCATAGTTGATTCAGGCAGTCAGAGCCCTGTCTGTTGGTCTTTATTTCTCTGCTTATATTTTCTGTTTTTGTTTTCTTTGAAGTTCGGGGTGCTGACTTTCCCCCTGAACTAGTGAATGTAATTAAAAAAGATTGTTGGACCCTTGAATAGCTATCTTTCCTAGTAAAGCAGATCTAAGAACCTGTGCCAGCAGTCATGCTGGGTATGCCAGTGTGGTTGCCTCTACAGATGGTAAAATTGACCTTGGCGGGGGAAATAGTTTTTAATTGCTATCTTTTGCTTTTATATCACCTACATTTCCCTCTAAATCCCCCCTTCCCTTTTCCCAGAGTCCCATCCTTTGTTAAAAAGTTTTGTTTTTAAGGAAGAAGAGGAAAAAGTCAGCAAAGCCATTCAATATATTGAAAATTCTGATATTATATGCATCATTTCATATTGATGACCTTGTAGAACCTTTGTAGAAAATGATTCTTTAAAAAAATCTTCCTAGTATATGAATTCTCTCATATTCTGTGCTTATGCTTATATGCACTATATTTAGGGGAAATAAATTTGTTCCCTTTTCTTTGTATCATTGTACCTCCTGTATTCTTTTAAAGTAATCTCATTTGGCAGTTTTTTAAAACTCTTTTGTTATTTTATGTTTTCTTTTTTTTTTTGGAGGGGGGAAGGCAAAGCAATTGGGGTTAAGTGATTTACCCAAGGTCATACATCTAGTAAGTGTGTCAAATATCTGAGTCCAAATTTGAGCTCAGGTCCTCCTGACTCCAGGGCTGGTGCTCTATTCAATGTGCCACCTAGCTGCCCCCTTGTTTTACTTAAAAAAAAAGTTTTACTATCTAATGTCTTAAAAAAAAACCAACACATCACTCTTAGTCCCCAATGACTGCCCCCCTGCACCAGTTGAACCCTCCCTCATAACAAATAAGTACAGTCAAGCAAAAAGTCAACGAATTGGCTGTCTGAAACATATGCTTCAATCTGTCTTTATAGCTACTCAGCTGAGAGACAGATTGCTCTCTGCTTCCTCTTGGTAAAGTCATGATTTATTCCCTGGATTCTTCCAATCCTAAAATGAAATGAAGTGGAAAGGATGTTTTTTCAAGAACACCCCAAAAATACTGTTTTAAAACAGAGTTAGGAGTTGGAGCAAAGATTTCTCTGTCACTTTCATTCTTTAAAGGGAATAGGCCTGTAACAGACATGAAACTTTGATCCATCCAAAATAAAATATTCAGTGCTAGGCATGTGTCTCATCTCATCAAGGGGATTTTAATTCCCTTGAGAGTAAAGACTGAGGCTTTTATACTTGTTTTCTCTTCCCCTTTGCTTTGTATTTATGCATTTATTTTGTACGTATCTCGTATATGTTTATGTATGTACAATAACTCATGCACAAATTTCTTTTGTATTTTCTTTATATGTACATGTTGAATTAAGCACCTTGAGGTCAAGGAGTTTTATTTTTATCTTTTTATTTCTAGCATCTAGTATATTATTTTGTATTCCTAGTACCTTGGCTATAGTAGACAATAAAGGATTTTTTTGTTTCTCTTGTCCCCACCCCCATTTCTCTCCCTCCTTCTATTCCTCTTCCCCTCCTTTTCTTTTTTCCTTTTCCTTTCCTGGGATTGGGTCTCCTATGTCACCTGGGCTAAAAGTACTAACACAACTCACATCCTCAGTCCCAATGCTTTGTTGTTCAGTGGTTTTTAACTGTGATTCAATTTGGGGTTTTCTTGGTAAAGATACTGGAGTGATTTACTATTTTACAGCTTTTTATTATTTTAATTTTTACTATTTTATTACTCCAGTATATTTTACAGATAAGGGACTGAGGCAAAACAGGGTGAAGTGATTTGGCCAGGGTCACACAGCTAGTAAGTGTCTGAGGCCAGATTTGTACTTTGGAAGATGAGCCTTGCTGTTTCCAAGTCTGGTGTTCTATGCACTGAATCACCTAGTAACCCCAACCTGGGTTGGTTTACTTCTCCTTAGGCAGCCTGGTGGTCCTCCATTCCCAGGTACACAACATAGTAGTGCTGAACCTTGTGAGGACACCTGATTAACGTTAGCCCTACCAAAGCTCAGAATTCCCCAACTCAGGTAATCTACCAGCTTCCCCTAGTAGCAGGGATTACAGGCATGTGTCCCCATGCCCTGATGCTTTTTGATTTTCAACAAAGATTTGAGTACCAATTACACGCACTAGGACAATCTCTATTAATTGCATCATTTACTTGGTTAGCTAATCCCATTGTCTCTAAGCCCAACCAAAAATGACAAATCTGAATTAGAAAGTCTGAATTAATGAAATTTCATTGTATTTTAGTGTTTCCTCCCTAAAGCCATTTGTTGGCCTTTTCCCCTCCATCAGTCCTCTCTTAACATCTTGTTTTATTTCTTTTATAGCTGACCTTATTAGATCTGATTATTTATGGATCCCTCAGAGTCTTTAACATCCACAGTGTTCGATGGTCAAGATTCCTGAGGCCTCTTTTCTTAATCAACTTTCCTGAAAGTCGTCAGGTAAGAGGGTTGGCTTGATATGTTATGGCTTTTTTTTCTCAAATAGCTAATTTCTCTCTAAGAGAAGTCGTCTTGGTAGCTTTGGTTGCATCCAGAGTAAAATTAAATATTTGTCTCGGCAGATTCGAAGAGCCTTCAGAAGTATCCGGAATACTTTGCCAGAGGTCCTCTATGTATTTCTCTTGCTCATGTTCAATGTGTTGATGTTTTCCCTTATGGCCTTGAAATTGTTTGGTGATAGGTAAGGACGCCGCTAGAATCTTCTCTTCTGGGCCCTCCTACATTTGAGTTATTTATCCCTTATCCAACATGGTTTCTTAAATCAGAAGGCGACTTTGTCACTGCGCAATTACAACCACATAACCACTGCAAAGTCAAAAGTACATTTGTGGGTCCGTTGTTCGTCTTTCTTATACTTGTACATGTGTATATTTCCTCTCTCTTTAGGAATCTTAAAACAGTGGAAGGATCATCGTATTTTACAAACATCCTAGATATAATGTTTGATCTCTATGTGTTGGTGACCACTGCTAACAGCCCTGATGTTATGTATGTATTTTACCATTTATCTTCCATTGTATTAATGTCAATGCTTGGATTTAGTTACCTGAGCACAGCTATATGTTAGCAAAGTAGAGGTAGTTTTGAATGGGGGGCAATCTTCTGATACAAGGCATATCATGAGAGAAATGGATGTTTTTCGTATTCTTTCTAAATGGGTGATTGAGAAGACCCATGAATTAGGGAGGATGCTATGATATTTATTTGGTGGTTTGTTTTTGTGGGGTTTTTTTTTTTGGTAATAGGTAGTACCAGCTAACATGTGAATTAGATTGGAAAATTTTTTTTGAAAAAAATTTTTAAAATTTATTTATAGATATACTATATCTAAACTTACTATTGGAACTTGAATTCTCTCTTTCAGAGCCTCATTGCCATATAGATATTGATTCTTTTTTTTTTCAAAGAAAGTTTTCCTTCCAACCCTTTCTACAAGACCAGCATGCTGTGATCATGAGTGCTGAGGAAGGAAGGATTGATTCTCTAAGTCCCACCTAGAGGAGATAAGCCATGATGAATTCTGTAGATTTGTACTGAAAAGAAAGGAGACTCATCTATTCAGCATTTATTAAGTGCCTACTATGTTCAGGGTCCTCCAGCCCAACTGTGAATATACTGATGACTAAGATGTAGTTTCTGCTCTCAAGGAATTTATATCCTAATAGGAAAGGTAAGACATGGATACAAATAGAACTAGTGAGAGCTAAGGGGCAGGTACTTGGCTCAGTGAATAGAGTACTGGCCCTGGAGTCAGGAGCACCTGAGTTCAAATCCAGCCTCAGACACTTGACACACTTATTAGCTGTGTGACCTTGGGCAAGTGACTTAACCCCAATTGCCTTGCCTTCCCTCCCTCCCCCTGCCAAAAAAAACTAGTGAGAGGGAGATTACCAGTAATAATAATAAATAATGCAATAAAATGCTGTGGGAATATCAAAGAAGGAGAAATTCCTTCTGGTTGGTGAGATTATGATAGGTTTTGTGGAGAAGGTGGTATTTGAGCTAAAGCTTAGAGAATGAATTAGCTTTTATCAATCAATCAATAAACATTTATTGAGCATTTTCTATGTGCCAGGTACTTTACTATGTTCTGGACATATAAGAAAAAAAAAAAGAAATTCCTTGCCCTAAAGATGCTTACGGTTTATAAGTGAAGACAAGATGTGCACATAAAAATATATGCAAAATAAAAATTTGTATATTAGGGATATAATCCTATAAAGCAAGGGGGCAGATAATGAGGTGTTAAACTAAGTATAATTAGGTGCCTATACCCTGTATTGTTTTATAATATTGGAAAAAGTTTGATTGAATTGGAAGAGGCAACTAAAATTGATTGAGTCTCTCAATTTGAGACAGGGAGCAGAGAAACAATTTCTAGATAGATCCAAGGAATTAGCTTCAAGGAATGAGAATATCTTCTGGCAACAGAGAAGAAAGCCGACTGCGGATCTGATAGGGAATTAGCCTTGGAAGTTGATATTCAGCTGCAGGGAGGAGGTCCAGGAAACCCTGTGAAATAGCCTATTTGGTAGAGATACTGTGCCCAGAGGGGAGGACTATATGAGCGGATAACTCACTGGGGTCTTGCAGTACCAGGGGCATGAGTTACTTTGGCTATATATGTTCCCCATCTGAGTGCATGACTGACATTGTACTCTCAGTTCCTGTCCACTCTTCCTATGGACTTAGGGGAGTATTTCCTAGGTTAATGGGGAAGGGAGGGAAGAGAGGGATGTTTTAGAACTTCTTTCTTACCAGGCTATCTTAGTAAATACCTTTGTTTTGAGCCAATTGGTTAACTGTTAAAAGAAAGCATACTGGTGGGGATAGCTCATCTACTTTTCTAGGAATGCAGAATCCCATGTACCCTTGAACCTGAGGTTAGTAGTTGCTTTATGTGGAGGTAGTCAAGAAGGAGGTGCTACAAATACAAGATGACATTTTGGAGGGGAAAGTCATTAGCAGCTGATGGGAATCAGGAAAGGCTTCATGTAGAAGTTGATACTAGAGATGCGTTGGGAAGGAAAAGTGATTCTAAGAGGCAGAGTTTGTAGGGAAGATATGAATCAGTCATGGAGATGTTATAGGGAGTTCATACTTTGATAATTTGATAAATTCATTTTCTCATCATCATGAGTTCTTCCTTTACCAGTACAGATCAAAACTCCTTCATGCCCCATTCTGTGTGATTATTTATCTATAGATCCTGTAGAGAGGATCCATCAAATATCCTGGCACCCACTTCTGAATATTTTGTGGATAATAAGGCAGCATCCAGCACCCATTCTACTTTCCTTCCTTCCCCCAGTCCATTTCCTTTTTCTAGTCTTGCATATCCTTGATGATGAGAACAAAACTTAATTTCCAGATTTTAATTAAATCCAACTTATGGTAAATAATACAAACTCACAGTTGACTCAGTCATTGTTTTCATGACTTATTCCAGAATTGTTTGGCAGTCTGGGAGCAGAGTTTGGTTTCTACCCAACAGTATAAATGGATAAGGAAGATATAGTGAGAGATCAAGTAGCCAAGAAATGCTAAGAAGCTATCAAGAACCTTGTCATAGTGAAGCCAGAAGAGTATTTAGACTAGGAAGGTCACTAAGAGAAGTGACCAGCATGAAGACCATGTTCAGCAGGACTGAAGAAGTAGAATAGGTAGAGGGAAAGGAGGTTGCGGTCCCATAGTATGGCTTTGAATGACAAAGTTCAAGGTAGGACACTACTGATGAGTGGCTAGGGTGGAGCTGAAGGACTGGTGTTCAAAAATCAAGCAATGGTAGTGAGGATGTTGGAGGCTCATTCGCATGAATGCCGATGTTTGAAGATTGATTACAGAAAGGAAATATAGAAGTTTATTTAACTTTGTAAAGTCAGAATGTTGGTTGGACTAGATGATCTCTGAAGGGATCTTCTGGTTCTGAATTTCTGGGAATCCTGAAAGAAGAGCTCTGTGAGCCAGGGGAATGTTCAAAGTAGGGGGAAATACTTGGCAAACTCATTCTGTTTGTATCTCTATTTGTGAAGTGCCCTCATTTTGTAGCTTGATTACAGGTGAAGTAATCACAGGAGAATGTTTTCTGAACCTGCTTTCCTGTTAGAAAATGTGAGGTTGGGAGAGCTAGGTGGCACAGTGAATAGAGCACCGACCCTGGAATCAGGAGGAATTGAATTCAAATCTGGTCTCAGACATTTGACATTTACTAGCTGTGTGACCTTGGGCAAGTCACTTAATCCCAATTGCCCTGCTTTCCTCCCTCCAAAAAAAAAAAAAGAAAAAGAAAATGTGAGGTTTGGGCAATGGAGGCATTATTGTGGAAATTTAAAAAATATGAGCCCTAATGTCTTTAATAGAAGGCAGGAATCTCTTATCGACATGATGCATTTGTCTTAAAGAAGAATTCTTGTTCCTATCATGTCCTCAGTAATGAATTACTTTACCAATTTTTCTTCCCCTGCTGTATATGTTATGCAAGATTAGGTTGTTAGTCATACATAGCACACACTCTGTGTGTTACTTCAATTTGAGGTGAGAAGGTACAAAAGTCCTGCTTGAATTAAAGTTTGAATCAGAATCTTCCTGCCCTTTCTCCATTTCCATTTCTACCTGGTAGAATCTGACCATTTCTTTAAAGCCCAGGTCAAACATTGACTCCCCCTGATACTCTCTCTTCCTTGGGGTTTTGTGATAATACTCTCTTGGCTCTCCTCCTACTTGTCTGATCATATTTTCTCATTACCTTTTGATAGATCATCCCCCATATCCTCCTCCATAACCCTGGGTGTCCCCAAGTTTCTATCCTGGGACCTTTTCTTTTTTTTTTCTCACTTTGCTTTCTGTTGGTGACCTCATCAGTTCCCATGAATTCATGTCTATGCAGATGACTCCCAGATCTCTACATATCAAGCCCTCTTCTCTTCCCTAAGTTCCAGTAGCATATTACCAAAGCTCTGTTAGACATTTCCAGCTGAATGTTTCATAGGCATCTAGGACTCAGCATACCCAATCTTGAACTCATTGTTTTCTGCTAAACCTGCCTATGCTCTGAATATCCCTTTTCCTATTGAAAGCACCCCCCATCCTTCCAGTTACTCAGGTTCAGAAATTCTGAGTCATCCTCAATTCTTCCCTCTCCTTCAATATCCCATCAGTGCTCAAAGTGTTTATAGAATTCCCTCACAACATGTCTTGTGTTCACTCACACAGTGCCACCTTCATTCACATTCCCTTTCACTTGGACTATTGCTGTAGCCTCCTAATTGTCCTTCCTGTCTCCAGCCTCTCTTCTCTCTAATTTAGTCTCTAAATAGCTGACAAAGTAATTTTCTTAACGTACATATTGGATCATATCACTCCTCCACTCAAGAAGGTTCAATTACTCCTTATTGGCTCTGGGATAAAATACAAATTTCTGTTTGACATTTAAAGAACATGACAAGCTGGCTCCAACCTACCTTTCCAGGCTTGTTGCAAATTACTCTCCTTCATGCATTCTATATTCTTGCCAAATTGAACTACTTCTTTTTCCATGAACTCAACATTTCATCTCCCACCTACATACCTTTACCTAGACCTAGCTAGGCTATTTTGTATTCCTAGAATATTCATACTTCTTCCCTATCTTAGCCTCTTTGAATTCTGAGCTGCTTTGGAGGTTTAAGCTAAAGTACTACCTCTTATGGTAAAACCTTCCTCTTCCCTTTAGTTATCATTGCCCTCTCCCTGTTCCTTAAAGTATCATGATACCTGTTCTGCTTATATGTCTCTATAGAAGAATGCAAATTCTCTGTGGGCAGGGACCGTTTTTACTTTGGGTCTTCAGCTTGTTTTTTCTTTGAATCCTTGATGCCCAGAACTGTGCCTTACCCAGGATAGACACTTAATAAATGCTTGCTGCATTGGATTGAACTAGATGAACCCTTCACTGATTTAAAAAATGCTTCTCCTTTTCTACCTTATCATTCTTTTCTATTTGAAGAATACTTTGCAAACATCTTTGTTGTGATATGAAATAATATAAACCCCTATATGTAAGTTGTATAGTCCCTATTAGATTCAAGTAAGCTCCTCGAGGATAAGAGACCATGTTTAATTTATCTTAAATCAGGATAATATCTAACACTATACCTGGATCATGCTAGGTTCTTAGTAAACATGTTATTGAATTGAATTTTTAATACCATAGCAAGTTCTTAAATTAAGGAAGTAGAAACAAGCTGAATTCTTTAAAAATCAGAAGTATCATGGGAGTCAAAAGTGCAGATATTCTGAATCATTTAAAGCCTATTTTCTATTCTAGATTTTTTTTCTAAGTCTTTTTCCCCACTAAGCAACAGTTTGATATGCCAATGGGAGTTCTGATATGCTACTTATTTTTTTAAAATTAATTTATTTAATTTTAGTTTTCAACATTCACTTCCATAAGCTTTTGAGTTTTAAATTTTCTTTGACTCTCTCCTCTCCCCCCTCCCTAAAATGGCATGCAATCTATGCTACTTATTCCAGTACCATTCTAATATTAAAAGCAGCTACCTAGAAAGGTAACAATTAACCTAAAGGAATAAATTGGAGATGATGTAACAAAAGACCACCTCTTGGGGTGGCCAGGTAGCACAGCGAGTAAGAGCACCAGCTCCAGGGTCGGGATGACCTGGGGATCGAATCCGAACTCAGACACTTAGCACCCACCCAGAAACACCTGGCCGTGTAACCTTGAGCAAGTTACTTAACCCCAATTGCTTAGGGGCGGCCAGGTGGCTCAGCGAGTAAGAGCATCGGCTCCAGTGTCGGGATGACCTGGATCAAATCCGGGCTCAGATACTCAGCACCACACCCAGAAATAACTGGCCGTGTAACCTTGAGCAAGTTATTTAACCCCAATTGCTTTAAAAAAAAAAAGACCACCTCTTTCACCAAGGGACCCTGGCTCTGAGCTCATGTTAAGACCACTGTCAGTACTGGGGGAGCCTGCCCTCTAAAGAGGGGTACAATGCTGTTTCTTCCTGGCTTTCTATGCTCTTCACCCACCCAGGAGTCTCAAAGAAAATCACTTAAGACATAGGTCTAGCTTATATCTCAGGGTCCCTCCCAAAGGAAGTTAATCAGGTACTCAAAGTGCAGTGTATATCAGGCATAGGACGCTATTTGCCTCTTCCACACAAAAGAAATGGTCAGAAGACTCATAAATGTAAATTAAAAAGAATTTAAAAACATGATACCATAACCTACATGTCCTTCTACACTCTCCTGGGAAGTCAGTCCTCAAAACACTGAAAATCTGAAACACTCTATTGGATGCTATTTTTTTTTTTTTGGAGGGAGGAAGGCAAGGCAATTAGGGTTAAGTGACTTGCCTAAGGTCACATAGCTAGTGTGGCAAGTGTCTGAGCCTGGATTTGAACCCAGGTCCTCCTGACTCCCAGGCCAGTGCTCTATTCACTGCACCACCTAGCTGCCCCTATTGGATGTTAATTAAGCAACATTTTGTCTTCACCACAACTCTGAACTATCAAAACAACTGCCTGAATGTTGAGTTGGAGTGAGTCAGGTCTGACTTGGGCTCATCCTCTTGATGGTGGTCATCTTCTATGAAAAGGGCATAGATGCAGAAAACTCCTCCTGCTACTAGCCAGTTTTGACTGAGGGACCTAGGAACTGCTGACCTTCTGACCTCATGAGGTCCTGCTGTGGGTAGGTTGTCTCTGAGGCTACTTCTATCCCAGGATTGTTGTTTTATCACCTACGCTGAGGGAAGGAAAGACAAGCAGAAGAAACACCCAGGGATGTGAGATCTAGTCTCAGTCCTCCCTCGGTATCACATGCTCCTGCTTTCATCTGAGAGCCGACAAAATCCTCGAGTGACCCTAGTACATATCCCTGGAAGTGATCAGGGGAGTTCAGCTCATCTCCATACAGTCTATTCCACTGCAACATTGGCATCTTTGACAATAATCTGCCTTCAGGAGGACAGATCAACAAATCCATTTATTAAATACCTACTGTGTAACAGGTACTAGCTAGGCATTGACTAGGAGGTGTATGGAGGGGAGTTTTCCCGGTGACCCCTGTAGAAATCAAGGAAACAGATGCCCGAAGGGGTCTTGGGGAGAATCTTGTGCAATCCCTTCATTTTTCAAATGAGAAAACTGATCTCCAGAAAAGAGAAGTGATTTATATCTAAGGTCCTACTGTGGGTAGACTAGGAATTTGGTTTCTTCCCATTACAATGGACTGCCTCAAATCCTAGCTCCCCACATGTAATATGAGGAGTCATTTGCCTCAGAGAAGCACAGAAAGCTGGTAAAGAGGGTGATTAAGATTAAAATCCAAAATTTGTTGCTATAAAAACAACTAAATTTCGTTCTGTTTTGTTCCTTTCCAGGATGCCTGCTTATAACTTAGATTGGCGATATTCTCTCTTTTTCATAACCTACATTGTCATCAATACCTACATTTTCATGTCTGTCTTTCTAGCTGTAGTGTACAACAACTACAGAAAGCATATAAAGGTAATGTATAGAAAGCAAAAGGGCAGGAAACGTTGGCTGTTGTGTGCTGGCACAAAGAAATGATGTTCAATGCATTTATAGGATTTTTTTTCACTATCATGAAAAACATGCTTCAAAATTCTAGGGACTTTCCCCCTTATTTTTGCTTGCTGGTCCCATCTGTTGCTTATCCTCCAAGAGCTTTCGTGGGAAGGAGGCTTCCTTTTTTAGGTCATTGTTCTCCCATTCATATTTGAGTTACTTCTATGCAGTGGAGACATAATTGTTCAATGAAGCTCTAATAAATGTCATTAAAATTAAATGGTGCCATGAAATATCTGTTCATCCTCCACTATCTAGTTTGGTGGCATCTAAAGATATTTAAAATACTGCTTCTTTTTATAGCATAGCATAGCATAACATAGCAGGTGGAATGCTGGGTTTGGAGTCAGGAAGACTAAAGTTCAAATTGTGCTTCTGATACTAGCTAGGTGACCCTAGACAAGTCACTTAAGCTTTCAAAAATCTCAGGCAACTTCCTAAAATTCATTTGCTAAGTTATTGATGGCTTTCTAGCCGTTTTAATAAAGAAAATTCCCACACTGGGAGTTCCCCATGAATGCTGAAAGCAGCGATCTTTCATAATGCTTTCTGCTTAATAGGACAGTTTCCACCATCATTAATGGTCACTAAGTGGCATAGTGCACAGGGTGCTAGATTTGGAATCAGGAAAACCTGGCATCAAATCCTCTTCAGACACTTAGCTATATGACCCTGAGCAAAAACACTTAATCTCTCTTGGATTTCATGTTCTTCATCTGTAAAATAGAGATAATACTAGCTCACAGGACTGTTGCATGGATCAAATGAGAGAATACATGTAAAGCACTTGCTTTGTAAATCTTAAAGTACTATGCAAATGGGAGCCACTTTTATTTTTTATTATCTTTAGAAATATGGAAAAGAAGTGTACTCTGTGTGTGTTGGAGTGGAGTGGGATAGGGGGGGGGAGAGGAAGATGGGAGGTAGATTTATGATTTCATTGTTCTAGGAAACTTCCTGTGAGGAAATTCTCAGATACCAAGTCAGATTAGAATGTGCTAAGCAATTTAGAGTCTTAGATGGCTGAGGCATCAAGAGATTATGATTTACCCTGGGGTCACTTGAATACAGATCTTCCTGACCCCAAAGCTGACTCCCTATCTACTATGATGCTTGATATATATGTTGGAATTTTACTTGAAAGACGTGTGATTTATCAGTGTGGATACTCCTTCTGTTAATGAAGATTCTCACCATGCCCTAGGAAGTTGACTTCATGGATTGGCTTGTTCAAAAATATGCATCCTCCAGTGGACAACCCTGATGTAATCACCTTCTCACACTTGGGCTGCTTCTCATCAATACAAACAGAGTCCATCATAGGTTCACATCTGAAGCATCTCTAAGCTTGGTAGTATCTGCCTGCAGAGTTTACTTCCTTTGAGAATTTAATTCAATTTATAAAGCATATATTAAAGGCCTACCATGTGTTATAAAGACAAAAACTATATCATCTTTGCATTTAAGAAACTTACCCAGAGAATCCAGATTAAGGCAGAATGAGGAATTCAAAGTGTATGAAACTTTAAAAAATTACCATTTTGGACTGAATATAGACTGTATCCCTAAAATGAAATCTTTCTGAAAGAAAAACCAATCTATAAGAATATGTGGCAATAGAATACTAATTTTAGAGGCTCAGTTCAGGTTTTCTACAAGCCAGATTTTATGGGAAAAGCACAATGGTACAGCTGATAGCATATTCAGAGCAATACAGTAATACAAAATTATCTCTCTTAAAAAACAATCCTCCATGTTTTTTAGAATGAGATTCGCAAACTGGCTTACATGAAACGTCACAAAATGATAAAGGCTTTCAACATTCTGAAGGCCAAGGAAGGCACAGAGTTTGTTGTGAAGGAAGCCCAGTGGAAGCAGTTAGTCAAGATAGTGGCACCTGACATCAGCAAGTCCCACCGGGAGCTCCTTTTGAGGATATCCGATGAGGAACAGAAGGGATATGTGGGTGAGTATCATAAATTAATAAAGCAGCCTCTGGCCTTACACCTAACCTTTATAAAAGGGATGAGGAGAGGTGAGGGGTAATGTCAGACATTCAAGTCTGTTCTGACAGGCTGCCCGTGGGACATGAGAACAGAAGGATTGTGAGGGCAAGAGCTAACCATGCATATGAGGATCATAGATCTGGAGAGCAGGAAAGGCCCTCAGAGGCCATCTTGTCCAACCTCCTAATTTTACAGAGGAGTAAACTGAGGCCTAGGGAAGTTGTGACATCCCCAAGGGAAACACAGGTAGCCAAGGATCAGTAATGGGATTTGAATGCAGGTCCTCTGACTTCACAGTCTTCATGTTATTCATTGTACCACGCTGCCTCCCACCAGTTGCAGAAACTGGGAAGAAAAGAAGGAAGGAAGCAAGCATTTATTAAATGTTTACTATGTGCTAGGCAGTGGACTAAGCACTGAGGAAACAAGCAAGACAGAAAGACAGCTCCTACCCTCATTCTAAGCTTATATTCTAAGGGGAAAGACAACATACAAAAAGGAGCTTACTTGGGAGTGGGAAGGGTGGATTGAGGGGAAGGTAAGTCCAGAAAGTAAGAAATAAGGTTGGGAGGAGAATGAAGGCAGGCCAGCCTCAGCCCTTCCACAAAATGGAGACTCCAGGAGGAACTGAGCAATGGGAGAAGGGAGTAGGCCCTGTTGAGGACTATTTCAAGGTGAGTAGGCCACAGGGATGGTACGTTGTTATTGGGCAAGGAGGCCTCAAGTTCCAAGGCAAGTTGCAGGATGAACAGCAGTAGAGAAAGCATGGTTTAGAAATCCAGAAATCAGCACCAGGGCTGGAAGAAGAATGAAAGAGATGAATTGGGAGTGTCTCTATTGTTGAGGAGAAGCCTCAAGGAGGGACATGATAACTGCTTTCAAATATTTTATGAGCTGTCTTATGTAAGAGGGAGTGGATTCATTTTGGTTGGTCCCAGAGGTCAGGACCAATTCTAATGAGGAGAAGTGATAGTGTTTAATTTTTGTCTCATTTTAAGGAAAAATATCCTAAGCTTAGAGCTGCCCCAAATAGGAAGAAGTTACCTTGGTAGGTAGGTAGTTATCTGTTCTTGAAGCCCTTGAAGGGGAGTCTGGCTGATTTCTTGTAACTTATGAAGAGCTTCATGTAAAGGTCAGATTAGATGACCTGAGCTTTTCCCTGCTAACTTTGAGGTTCTATGAATGTATAAATTACAGACATGAATTGGATAGTGGGGAGGGGACAAGCGTATAGGTATGAGAATGGCATGTGTAAAAGCATGAAGGCACAAGTTATATCTGGACAAATAGACAGGTCTATTGTAAAGAACTATGGAGGGGAATATCAAAGTTGCAGAGGTGGGTTGGAGCCTGATCATTCGGGGCCTTCACTGGTAGACCTAGGAATTTAAGCCAGTGAAGAGTCAGGGAAGGTTTCTGAGCAGAAGGGTGACATGACAAAAGCATTTTAGGATTAATTAGCCTAATTAATTAGGCTGAAATATGTAATAGTTAATCTAAATCACACTCCAAATCATTTGGCAAATGTGAGGGCATTCTCTGCCACTAGTGAGTCTGGTGCTCAGTCCTTAGCACAGTGCCTGGAACGTAGTAGCTACTTAATGAATGTTAGCTGACTGAAAAACTGTAGAGAGAATGATATAGTACAGACAACACTGGGTTGTAAATAACAAGTTCTGGCTTCTAATCCTAATTTTGTCATGAGTTAGGTGTATGAATGACCATGGCCAGGCCACCTCTCTGGGACTTGGTTTTTTCACATGTTAAAATGAAGGGATCAAATGAGATGATCTCTAAAGATCATCAGCTTCTACCCATTAGGAATGTTCCTGCCATCCCAGCTCTAAAAACCTATGTTAACTAAGTTAGGGAAGTATAATGAACCCCTCTCCCTGTCCTTCCTCTCTGAGATTTAGACTTTACCGGTTGACCTTGGTGTGGATGCTTCCATGAATATCTGGGGTCATTTTTGTATTGCAGACAAAAAGTGCTTTTTGAGATTAGCTGATCTGTTGAACATTCAAGTGGTTACTATAAAGTTTAAAAGACATCCCCTGGAGATCTGGATGCCCCACGTGTATAAGTCATCAGGAAGTCTTTTTATACAAAAGGCAGTTCAACACAGGTAAGTTAAGTTTGCACATTTTTGGGGGAACTGGTAGTGATGATGAAAGGTGGTTTTTTTATGATTAACATTAGTATTAAAATTTACCTTTCTAGCCCTTATTCCTTTGCCCTTTTTCACTTTGTGGAGTATCCCTCTCCCCCTTCTCTGCACTCACCTCGTCCTTCCTCCTCTTCCTCCTTTTCTCCTCTTCTTTTCCTCCTCTTCTTCCTCCTTTTCTTCCCCCTCCTCCTTCTCCCTTCCCCCTCTCCTCCCCTCCTCCTCTCTCCTTCCCTCCCTCCCCCTCTGTCTCTCTTTTCTGTCTCTTATCACCATTGGATTGAATGGAAGGTCCTTAGTATTATAAGTGCCAGACTTTACAAGTAAGTTATTTCTGATGTAGTGTAGTGGGAAAATTACCAGACACAGAAGTGAGTTCAAACCAAGGTTTCTTATGACTCCAAAACTCATGAGTTGTGTGATCTTGGTCAAATGACTTCACATCTCTGACTCAGTTTCTTCAAGATCAGACAGGGTGTAGAGCACTTTGTAAATTATTAAGACCCCTTATAAATGGCAGCTATTGTTTTTGCTCAGTAAATTAGCTTTGTCTGAGGAATAAGAGCTTGGGACTAGATACACCAGCTACAAATAGCAGACTTATGCTAGGGGCATATATATGAATTCCAAATTTGGTCTATTATCTTTTATTACTACAATTTATGTACTTAATCAGAAAGAACATTCAGAAATAAACCATTATGGGGCAGCTAGGTGGTGCAGGGAGTAAAATGCCGGCCCCCAGAGTCAGGAGGACCGGAGTTTGGTTCTGGCCTCAAAATACCCACACAAAAAAAAAAAAAACTAGCCATGTAACCTTGGGCAAGTTACTTAACCCCAATTGCCCTCCAAAAGGCAAAAAGAAAAAAAAAGAAACAAATCATTATGTTGTTGTAATAGCTATATGTGTGTACATTTTAAAACATTAATTGAATAAAGGAAAACTAGCTGGCATTTCTCCAGATGTAGGGTTTATGCTTATAAAATGGTTGTAATAATGGGATAGAAGCTCATTCTAATCCAATAAAATTGTGAAATTGATTTGTATTCCTACTGACAACATTGTGTTTAAAATTTGATCAAAGGGTATGGTGCAAGATGGAACATTTTGGGTTCTCAGAAACTGGAAGATTTGAGGTATTTAAGTTGAAGGGAGGAGCCACACCCATTCAATGGGTTGGATGTTTTGATTTAAGAAGGCACTTAGAGTCTGGGAATCTGTTATAGGGCAGTCACTTTGACAACTTCTAGCCAGTGAGAGCTATTCAGCATTAACAAGCCTGGATGGTGTTCTCTCTTTGCTTTCCATTTTCCCAAGTGTGTTGAAGGAATTAGAGATATTTATTTTTTTTTAACACATTTTTATTATTATCTTTTGTTTATATGTCATCTACATTCCCCACTATATCCTTCCCAAACTTGCACTGGTATTCCTACCCTTTCCATCCCTCCAACCTTTCCCAGGAAACTGTCCCTTATATTAAAGAATAAAATGAAGAAACCACAAAGAAGTGCTTTCTCATATCTCTTCTTTGGGACCAAGGTTGGTTGTTTATAATTTAAGGGCATTCAGTTTTCATTGTTCTTTGGTTATCGCCCTTCCAATTATTTTGTAATCATTGTGTTTGTGGTTTTCTTGGCTTTGCTCCCATGATGATATACATCATACATCAATTCATACATTTTCCCAGGCTACAATATAGTCATCATATTCTTTCTTACCATTCAGTATTATTTCATCACATTCGGTACAATAACTCATTTATTAACCATTCCCCAATTATTGGACATTTATTTTGTTTTCAAGAACTGAGGAGGTTTAACTGAGAGAAGAAAAGACATATGGGAAAGCACGGATAGCATCTCCAAGTATTTGACAAGTTGCCGTGTAAAAAAAAAAAAAAACAAAAACGAAACTAGATTTGTTATGCTTACTTAGCCTTAGGGAGCAAAAGTAGGAACAATGGATAGAAGTCACAGAGGCAGGTTTAGGCTAAGTAAAGGGGAAACTTTCTAAGACTTAGAGAACTGGCCAAGTGTGCAATAGTTAGCTTCAGGAAGCTGTGAGTTCCCTATTCCCAAAGTTCCTCAAGCTTGAGCTGGAGACCATCTGTCCAGAATGTTGTTGAGATTTTTGTAGGTTGAATAGATAGCTTTGAGTTCTCCTCTACCTCTGAGACTAAACATTATGAGCTGATGAAGAAGTAAGTACCATGAGAAGTAAGACCAATCTCTCCTGTAATTCAAACTCACTGATGATTTAAAAAAGAATAATTTTCTTACTTCGAAGTACATGGAACAGGCAACTCTTTGTCACCCTAGTTTAAATTTCTGCTCTGTATGACTTTAAATTAATATTCCCCCTGTAGCAGCAAGCACCCCAGCGTCCCCAGGGTGTCTGCCACCACAGGTTCTTGGATCTGCTTTGATAAAGGAAAGCAACTCAAAATGGGTTAACAAGCTTACTTTAATCAGTCAGATATGTATCGTTCACCTAGTTCAGGGGAAAAAGGTCAGCACCCCGAACTTCAGAATACACAGACAGAATTATCAAGACAAAAACAGATCAAGTAGACAGATTTCCAAACTGTCCAACCATTAATCCATACTAAACAATATCTAGGTTTCAAAGC
>NW_027187378.1:23535060-23537308 GCF_028583685.1 Petaurus breviceps papuanus | reverse complement strand
GGGGGGCCTCTGGACAACGGCTTTCCAGAGTTTCATCTGATCAAATCACAGAACGCTTCTCAAAGTGAGTCCCAAAACAAAGCTACACATCAGGGCTTATATAGCCTTCTCCTGGCTCAGAGAATGTAACAACCTTATTGACTCACTGGCTAATCAAGAGGTATCTACTGAAAAACAAGCCTCTCACCCCAGGCTCCAGGTGCACTTTAGCCTAGGGGCAGGGAAGATCTTTAAAATTTACATTCCCATTACACCCCGCTATCTCATTCTTGCTCTACTCTAAGCTATGGAGACCTTGCTTATATTACAGTTACCTCTCTGGCTATAAAGGGAGACTTCAGACAGAGTGAAAATAATTTATCCCCTTAAGTAAATAAATGTTCCTCTTAGTTTTATATTTGTCAAATTCTTTTTATCATATATAATAGTAGCATAAAAACAAAAACCAGTTTATTATATAGTTTATATTTATTATATTATTATAGCTTGTATTTATTATACATAATAGTTTCATATATTTATAATTCATAAAAATAGTTTAGCCCTATTCTGCATTGATTCAAGGACTGCATTCAGTAATGCTGAACTTTGGCTTTCACACTTACTGCTAGTGAGAAGAAGATGGGGAGAGACAGGCAGGTAGGTGAAAAGAACCCTAGATTTCAAATCAGAGGCTCTGGGTTTGAATGCTGGTTCCATTATTTGCCCTTGACAAAACCACTGAGGTTGTTGAGAATGGGCAGAAGGGTCTAAGAGGAAGTGAAAGAGATCTTCTCAAAATAATATAAAGACATCATATATTGAGATGGGCTCATGTTCAATAACTATATCTTTTTTTCTCTCTCTTTCTTTCCTTCTACCCCTCCCCCCTCCAACTTCCATGACAGGGTGTTTGTCTGGATTTATGATGTAATTATTGTAATCAATGCTGTATTCATTGCTTTGGATGAGAAAAATCCATTCATTTCCTATGCAGAATGGGTTTTCCTTTCTCTATATATTATTGAAATACTCCTGAAGTTGTACAGCTATGAACCCAAGACATTTTTTGCAAGGAATCAGTTCTGGAACTGGTAAGTGCTTATGTCTCTTCCTTTGGGGAATGTGTGTGTGTGTGTGTGTGTGTGTGTGTGTGTGTGTGTGAGAGAGAGAGAGAGAGAGAGAGAGAGAGAGAGAGAGATGAGGTAGAAGATAGAAAGCAGGGAAAAGAGAGATATGTTTGCTTTCCTAGTTTTAACTATTCTTAAAATTCATCATCTGTTTCATTAGACTTGGAAAACCTTGTGATTTAAATCTCAGCAATAAAACCTTCTGGTTCAGTAAAAATCTTATGAACCAATTCCAGATAATAGTATTAGATTTTGACAATTCAACTAAAATTTTACACCACTGTAGGGAGTAGAATTCATAGATTCTTAGAGCTGAAAAGACACGTTAGGGATTTTCTAGTTCAGAGGTTCTCAACCTTGGGTTTGTAAACATATTTTTAAAAAATTTTGGTAACTGTATTTCAATATAATTGATTTCCCTTATCATCCTAAGTATTTTTTAAAATGCATTTAAAATATTATTCTGAGAAAGGGTCCACAAGCTTTACAAGACTGCCAGAAGAAACCCATGCCCAAAAAGAGGTCAAGAACTCCTGCTCTAATCCAACCACTTCCCCAGGGAAGGAATCTTCTACAATATTCTTCACATATGGTTATTCACTCTGTGCTCTGAATACTTCCAGGGATAGGAAACTCATTATCTCATGAGGCAATTCTCTTCATTGCTGGACAGTTTTAGAATAATTTTTAAAGCTTAGAATCTTCCTCTACTGCCTCTTCTACTGACTGGTCTGTACCCTCTGGAACAATAGAGAATAAGTCTATTTCCTTTGTCAAATCATAGTCATTAAAATGTATGAAAACAACACTTTCTTTTTTCTAGACTAAATTTCTAAGTTTCTTTAACCTTTCTTTGGGGGACATGGCTCCTGGAACCCTTGGTATCCCTGTCACTCTCCTTAGACCCTCCTAATTGATCAGTAGTCCTCCTAAAATGTGACTCCCTGACCTGAACACAATGTTCTAGGTGTGGTCCCATGATCACAGGGTACATACAGTGGGACCAGTGTTTCCACTGTTCTAGAACATACTTCCATTGTACAATCCGTTGAACTTCCATCATTGCTGCCTGTAGCAGCAAGCACCCCAAGCGTCCTCAGGGTTTGCAGCTACCACAGGTTCTTGGATCTGCTTTGTTA
>NW_027187378.1:23519910-23535050 GCF_028583685.1 Petaurus breviceps papuanus | reverse complement strand
GCAGCTACCACAGGTTCTTGGATCTGCTTTGTTAAAGGAAAGCAACTTAAAATGGGTTAACAAGCTTACTTTAATCAGTCAGACATATATCGTTTACCTTGTTCAGGAGAAAAGGTCAGCACCCTGAACCTCAAAGTATACAGGCATAATTATCAAGACAGAAACATCAAGTAGACAGATTTCCAAACTGTCCAACCATTACATCCATACCCAGTCAACATCTGGGTTTCCACATTCTGGGTTTTTCAAAGCCGGGGGACTCTCAACATGGGCTTCCCATAATTCAGATCAAATCACAGAACACTTCTCAAAGTGAGTCCCAAAACAAAGCTACACATCAGTGCTTATATAGCCTTCTCCTGGCTCAGAGAATGTAACAACCTTTTTGACCCACTGGCCAATCAAAAAGTATCTTCTGAAAAACAAGCCTCCCTCCCCAGGCTTCTGGTGCACTTTAGCCTAGGGGCAGGGAAGATCTTTAAAATTTACATTCGCATTACACTGCCTGTGACTATAAACTTTTATAGCAGCTATCTTTCTCAATTTCTCATTTATGTGAGTTAATTTTTTAACATAAATATAGGACTTTAAATATTTTTAATAATATTTTACTAATATTTAATAATATTTTACTAAATTTTATCTTGCTTTTTTAATCTTATTCCAGCCAATCACTCTCCCTGTAGAATTTTGGATCATCGTTTTCTTATTCATTTTGCTATCCACAATATATTTTTTTCATAAGTGAGTTTGACCAACTTGCTTCTGACTTCATCTAAGTTGTTGATAAAAGTGTTGGCTAACTAGGACAGAGCTAAAGACAGAATCCTGTGGGGAATTGCTAGAGAGTTCCTTTCAGGTTGACATAAATCTATTAATCAATACTGGGTAATGGTTATTCAGTGTGCTCTGGATGCATCCTAATTACTAATATCTAGCCCACATTTATTGACCTTGACCACAAATATATCTTTAAGAAATTTTGTCAAATACCTTGCTGAAATCAACATTCATTATATCTACAGCATTTCCTTGGTCTAGTGATCCTATGACAATATTGTTTTAACACTTCATAATGTGAGCATAGAATACTGCCTATTGTGTTGCTTCCATCTTTTCTAACTATCCAGGCCACTGTTAGATTCCATTGAATTTTCAGTCTCTTGATTCTCTGTTTGTAGTCCTCTGGGATCCCATTTATTGATTCCCCAACTAAGCATCTTCCTCTATGACAAACATCCTAATCTATCTGTTACCCCTGACTTTCTATAGAGTCCCTTATTTGTCCTTTGCTCCTACAGCATTCTGAATATTATTGTTTTCCATTGAATACTGAGTGATTGCCAGTTGCAGCTCTTCATAATTTTGTTGTAAAGTTTGAGGTTTTTTTTTAAATCTTTATGGGTACTCCTCATTGATTAACATTTATAGGATAATAGGACCTAGAGTTGATAGGGACCTTAGAGATCACCTAATCCAATTTTCTCATTTTGCAGATGAGGAAATCTGAGGGCTAGAGGAGAGAAGTGACTAAGCCAAGGTCACATACAGAGCTGTGTTGGGGCTGAAGCTAATGGATATGGCTTCCATTCTCTCTTCATGCCTTTCTCTTGACACTGTCTCTTATCTCTACACTTTCTCTATATATCATGCATTATATAAGATATGAATTTTATATCCACTTTGTTTTACAAGGGCTTATCTCTAACCTAGTCATCTTAGACTAGATTTAGTGCTTAGCGCAGTGCCTAGACAATAGTGTTGTTGAATTGTTTCAGTCATGTCCATCTCTTTGTAACCCCATTTGGGGTTTTCTTGGCAAAGATACTGGAGTGGTTTGTCATTTCCTTCTCCAGATCATTTTACAGATGAGAGAACTGAGGTAAACAGGCTCACACAACTAGTAAGTGTCTGAGGTCACATTTGAACTCAGGTCCTCCCGACTCCAGGGTTAGAACTCTTACTGTGCCACCTAGTTGCTCCTGGACGATAATAGGCACTTAATAAATGTTTATTGACTGACTGACTAGACAACCTTTGCAGGTATTGCAATGTTCTTGGATCTCAGGAGGAGCAATTATCTGTCATAAAAAGTCTGTTTTTCTCAGAAGACATTCTTTGATGACCAAGAGTAATCAGGCAGTTTGTCTACAGCAGGCCACATATTTATAGCCATGATTATAGATCTGAAATTAGCTCTTCTTTCTCTTTGGAAGAACCGCTCATGATAGTCCATTTATTGATAATTAGTTATAAGTGCTAGATCTGAATATGATAATTTGTTCATTCTTTGTATAAATTTTAGTTTTTCTTGAAATCAGAAAATTAGGTTGTTTGGGGTATTGTAGTTATTTAGGAATTTTTTGGTTTGGTTTTAAGTGAGTACCTCTTAACATAGGTGATGAATCATGAATTTTTGTTTTTTTTCCTTATATTCTAACATAATGATATTCCATTAATTTCTTTTCTGCTCCCTTAGGTTTGATACTTTAATTGTCATTGCAGCTTTGATGGCTACAATAGCCAATGCTGTAGTTAAGTCAGGTAAGTACCACATCATTTCTATGTTGCTGTTGCCTGACTCATGATGGTGAGAGATAGTTATTAAGCAAATGTTAGCCTTGGGTATTCAAAAGTAGTCTTAAACCAAGGCATGGCCTGTACTCTTAAGGAATAGTTAATTTCTTCCAATCTATGGCTGATTATGTTTTTTTTATGGGGTTTACTTCTACTTAACTTCCATTTTAGAATTTCCTCCTCTGATTGGACAAAAACTGGTCATTGGACTAGAAGTTTCAGCTTTCTCTATTTAGGGTTAAGTAGTTCAGAATCATAAAAAGGTAATTGTAAGGCATGTGAATCACAAACATACTCTTAGAGGTATGGGTCAGAAATTCAAAAGAACTGCCTTTGTAGAATGTAGCCTGTCTTATACTAAGTGGCCAGATCCTCATAGATGATGGTAATAGATGGTCACAATAGAGAGAGTGCCAGACCCAGCCATAGTATATGGAGTGCCTGTGGGAGGGAGTTGGGGGTGCCATAGTCATTCCCCTCTATCCTCTTCATAAGTTGGTGAAGAATATAGAAATGCCTGTAGGTTCATAGGATCATAGAAATAGAGCTGGAAGTCCCTCAGAAGTTAGAACTGAGCTAGGCTAGCACTCCAATAAAGTACTTACAGTCTCCCTGGTTCCATACTTGAAGTCTTTCCAACTTGGTTGCATTTGCCAAAGTTTATGCTCCACTGACAGTCTTTGAGAACCCAGGGTCACCTCCATGGTGAAAGGAGGAGTTGGATCTAGTCATATTCTTTTTTTTTTGAAGGGCAATTGGGGTTAAGTGACTTGCCCAAGGTCACATGGCTAGTTTTTGTGTTAAGTGTCTGAGGCTGGGTTTGAACTCAGGTCCTCCTGACTTCAGGGCCAGTGCTCTATTCACTGTGCCACCTAGCCGCCCCAGATCATCTTCTAAAGCATGAACCACTTATGTGGCATAGTGGATAGAGTGTTGGATATGGCACAGGAGGACCTGAGTTTTAATCTTGCTTCAGATTACTTGTTGTGTGACCCATGGCCAATCATATAGCCTCTTGGAGCCTGAGTTTCTTTAATTGTAAAATGAATGGATTGGATTCAGTGGCTTCTAGGTTCCTTTCCAGCCCTAAACCTATGATCCTATGAATTATTTTCTAGTACCAATAAAAGTTTGGATTTTGTTAATAAAAGAAATAAATGGAATAATGGCAAATCAGCAGATGTGTGGTTGTTTTCTAGCCATTGAATATAACAGTCAACAGATCCTGGATATTGTCTTTATACTGAGACTTCTCCGGCTCATAAGGATCATTGACAGCATTCAGAGGTAAAAAAAAAAAACAACCTAAAGTTACACAAATAAGTAAAAAGCCTCAAAGGAGTGACATATGGTAGAGCTACATTATAGAATGTTAGAATTGGAAGAGGCCCTAGAGGTCACCTAGTTTAATTAAACCCCTAATTTTATAGACCAAGGAACTTGGGACTGGAGAGGCAGAGAGGTTTGTCCAAAACAAATTAGTGATAAGTTGGTGCTTGATCCTGGGTCTGTTAGGAAACTGTTCAAGCCCAGCCTGGTACATGAGATATATTTTCATCAATAAGGTGTCCCAAACCCTGGGTATTTTCCTGGCTGCTGGTGCCTGGAATTTACTCTCCAGTCTACCTCCGTCTTGATTGTCTATCCTTTTGTTTGACACGTTGACAATTCATCTTGCTGACTCTTCAAATTCTGCATGTTTCTTAGCTCCTGTTTGCATTTACTTTTGACCCCATGCTTTTATCTGCCCTCCTGCAGAAGCTGTATCTTCTTGCTTTCTCTTTATAGACCTGGATACCCATTGCTACCCTGACCTCCTTCCCTACTACATTTTTTTGGAGGCAAATATTGAAGCTTTCTAACCCAGCAAGATAATCTATTAGGTCCCACTCTTAAGGCCCTTGTCCAGTATCTTTCTTGGATCCTGTTAACGGTAGCCTAGATGCTTACAGGCTTCCAGTTAAGTTTGTTGTCATTGCCTTCCTTTATAGATTGAGAGACTTTAAGGATGGGGAGAAAACTATAAGACTGAGACATCTATGTCTACTTGCAAAGATTCTGATGAGATTTACAAATGCAAATCTTGGTAAAAAGTGACCTTTTTTGACATTATAAAAAGAAGAAAGAGTCACAGGACAATTTTTTAGCATTTGAAGGGTCAGGCTAAGATATGCTGATCTGTGTAGCCATATTTACTGTGCATCTGAACCTTTGCTGTAGCTTTGAAACTTTTGTTTGACCTTAGATTCCGGGTCATCATGACAACCCTAATTAATATCATCCCCACGATGCTCACATTTGGTGGACTTGTTTTGGTAAGTGTGCTTGGTAACATTTGATCTGAAAGTAAGCGTCACATACATGTGTGTTCCCGAGAGCTATCCTGAGAGACTTTTGAAGAACATTTAGATAAAGACAGGAAAGGTAGCCTTACTTAAAATGATTACAATCGAATAGTTTATAGAGCCAATTTTTATAGCAGATTAAATCTTGGACTGGCTACTTAGCTGTGTCACAGATAGATAATTTGGAATCAGAAATACTTGGGTTTGAGTCTTGCCTCAGACACTTGCTAGCCAAGTGACCCTTGGCAGATCACTTAGCCTCATTCTTCTCATCTATACAATGAGGGTACTCATAACCATATCACCTCAAAGGATGATTGAGGATAAATAGGAAGTAATTAGCAGAGGGAAGGCACTAGAATTAAGAGGGGTTGAGGAGGGCTTCTAGATAAAGATGGGGTTTTAGTTGGGCCTTAAAGGAAGCTATGGAGATCAGTAGATAGAGTGGGGAAGAAGGGCAATCCTGACATATGGAAGAGCCAGAGAAAATGCCCAGAGCTAACAGATGGGGTGTCTTGTTCATGGAATGGCCAGAAGGCCACTGCTCTGGGTTAGAGAGTATGTGCCAGGTGTTAGAATACTAGAAAGGTAGGAGGGGCCAGGTTATGTTGTTACAGTCATTATTGTTATTAGTATCATCATTCTGATGCCATTATTAGCCACCGAATGTCTAAATGGTTATTGAGTTTTTCTATTTAAAAATAAGTTCAAGTTGAAGCCACTGCCACCAATTTCCCATGTGTCCTCTTTGGTTTACTACTGTAAAATAGGCCACCTAGTTACCTAGCTGGGCTTTCTTGTAACATAATTTTTCCAATCCGCCATCTTCTTGGATACAAATGACTCAAGTGGCTCACTTCCCAGGTGGTGTACTATATGTTTGCCATCATTGGGATGGAATTATTCCAAGACAAAGTCCAATTCTTCTCTGAGAGTTCCACAGATCCTCATGCTCTGGACTGTGGGAACCCAGCCTTGAAAGATTCAACATTTGCCCAAAGCAGATACTGTAAGAATAATTTCAATGACCTCGCCTCTTCATTCATCGTGCTGATGGAGCTCACCGTGGTAAATCAGTGGCATGATATCCTTTCTATGAAATTAGGGGAGGGAACCATCAGAAGGGAGAAACTTGAGAGGGTTAGACCAAAAGACTGCTAGTTTGTCCATTGGCAGAATTATTTTCTAAATTTTTAGTTTAGATTCATACCCAAAGCTAATAAGAAGATCAAGTATTTGATTTACTCTGACATATAAAAGGTACTATATTGAATTAAGTCCTTGTAGTCTCAGAAGCATATAAGATCACAGAATTACAAACTTAGACCTGGAAGGGATGTTAGAAATCAATTACTCCACCTCTCATTTTACAAGAAAACTGAGGCCCAGAAGAAGTTAAATGTCTTGCCTAAGGTTAATTAGTCAACAAGTACTTGTTAAATGCCTACTTTGTGTGATACACTGTGCTAGGGATACAAAGAAAGGCAACACACACACACACACACACACACACCGGTCCCTGCTCTCAAGGAGCTCACAGTCTAATGGGGGAGCCAACATGTAAACAACTACATACAAACAAAATATGTGTATGGTAAATTGGAAAGCACTAGAATTAGAGGCGATCAGGAAAGGCTTCCTGTGGAAGTTGGGATTTTAACTGAGGCCAGGAGGAGGAGACGAGGAGGGAAAGAATTCCAGGCATGAGGGACAAGCAGCAAAAATGCTCAAAGGCCAGGGAGGGAGTGTCATGTATGAGAAACAGGGAGGAGGTTTTTGGCATGGTAACATAGTGTGTGGGGAGGGGACTAAGAGGTAAAAAGACTGGAAAGGTGGGGGGGGGCAGCTTGTGAAGGGCTTTAATAGCCAGGTAGAGAATTTTACATTTGCTCTGGGAGGCAATAGGGAGTTACCTGAGTTTATTGAATTGGAAAGTCAGACCTGCACTTTAGGGAGATCAATTTGACAGCTGAATGGAGGATGGACTGGAGTTGGGACTGACTTGAGGCAGGCAGACTAATTAATGCTTAAGTCTAGGTTACATATAAGGGGATATGTAAGGGAGCTGTTACAAAGATTGAAATGATAGGACTTGGCAACTGATTGGATATGGGGAGGGGTGAAAGAGAGTGAGGAGTCAAGAATGATACCTAGGCTGTGAGCCTGGGTGACTGGGAAGATGGTGGTACCCTTGGTAGTAATAGGAAATTTAGAGAGGAGGGTTTGGGGAGTGGGGTGGGGGAGGGGAACTTGATGAGTTCAATTTTGGACATATGAAGTTTAATATGTCTATGGAACATCCAATTCAAGACATTAATAGGCAGTTGCAGATATGAGACTGGAGGTCAGGAAAGAAGTTAGGGCTGGAAAAGTAGATCTGAGAGTTATCTGCATGGAGATTACAATTGAATCCATGGGAGATGATGAGATCTCCCAGTGAAATATTATAGAGAACAGAAGAGGACCCAGGTCTGAGCCCCATGAGAAACCCACAATTGGTAGGAACAACCTGGATGAAGATCCAGCAAAGAAGACTGAGGAGTGACTGGATATATAGGAGGAGAACCAGGAGTGAATAGCGTCATGAAAACTTGGAGAGAAAAGTGTCAAGGAGAACAGAGGGTGATCGACAGTAACGAAAGCTGCAGAGAGGTCAAGAAGGATGAGCACTGGGAAAAGTGCATTAGATCTGGCAACTACCGGATCATTGGTAACTTTGGAGAGAATCATTTAAGTTGAATCAAGTAAAGGTTTTTTTGTTTGTTTGTTTTGTTTTGTCTTTTGCTTTTTGGAGGGCAGTTGGGGTTAAGTAACTTGCCCAAGGTCACACGGCTAGATTTTTTGTGTGGGTGTTAAGTGTTTGAGGACCGAACTCGGGTCCTCCTGACTCCAGGGCTGGCGCTTTACTCACTGCACCTCCTAGCTGCCCCCAAGTGAAGGTTTTTTTGAAGTCTGGGGAGACATGAATATATTTGTAGTGAGTAGGGAAGCAGCCAGTAGACAGTGAGAGATTGAAGGTTATTGAGAGAGTAGAGATGATAGAGAGGGCAATCTGTGAGAGTATATGGGATTGAATGGGATCCCTGGTGAATGAGAGCGGGGGTTTGCCTTAGCAAGGCCCCTCTCATGATACAAAAGAGATAGTAGCAGAAGGCTTTTGAGGACTGTGAGATGAGGAGGGAGAGAGAAGAGAGAAGAGTGAGCTCTCAGTTTGACCTCTGTTTTTTCAGTGAAATATGAAGCAAGATTCTCAGCTGAGAAAGTAGAGGAGAGAGGGAACTGTGGGAAATTTGAGGAAGGATGAAAATATTGGGAAAAGCCACTGGGGTGAGTGGAATAATGAGTCAACTAGGGAGATATAAAAGGATTGCCTTACTTCGAGGGTCCTGATCACACAGATACTAATGGCAGACATGGTCTTCTGACTCTAAATCTTGTGCTCTTTCCAATACACCAATAAAACTTGGGAATGAAATTTAATTGAAGCAGGGAGACTTCTATGTCTCCAAACACTGAAATTGAATTTCCTTGATTATGGATTCATAGATTGATTCACAGACCTTAGAGGTCATCTGGCCTACCTCCTTCACCCCCTTTTTTTTTTTAATGGATCAGAAAACTGATCTTTTCTGGAATCTTTTTTTCTCTTTCTACCTTAACTTCATACTTATTGCTGGTGGTTTTGCCCTTGTAACTCATCAGGCTGCAAAGCTATTCTTCATTGTTTTCCATATTGTGGTCGTCATCCTCATTGTTAAGTAAGTTCATGAGTTCTCTCCTACCCTGGATCCCTTCCTATATCTGAGCCCCATCACACTTTCTTTATACCTCTCAAAAGGCACTTTTCACTTCCTGTCTTTGTACTATAGCTCTTTCTGGATATGACTTATCCTTTCCTGTTAGACTGAGTGTTCCTTGATGACAGAGACTGTCTTATCCATCCTTATATCTTCCATAAGGAATGGCATATGTCTTATACATAATAAGTGCTTCAGTGTTTGAATGAGTAGAATGGAATGGGTTACTAAGATTCTCTTGGTAAATTTGTAAATAAGAGTGGAAGACCTGGAAGTGAAATTAGGAGGAAAAGAAACATTGTAGGTAACCCTAGTTTAACCCCTTTGTTGTCTTCTATTGACTGAATGGAATGAGAACTGAGAAAAAAAAACATTAGATTTGGCAATTTAGACATCATTGGCAACTTTGGAGAGAATTGCTTAGGTTGAATGAGGAGATGGGAAGTTGGACTGGAGAGTTAAGAAGAGATTGCAAGGAAAGGAAGTAGAGGTACCTATTATAGACAGTCATCTAAAGCATCTTAATCACAAAAGAGAAGAAAGAGCTAGCACAGTAGTCAGTGAGAATAGAAGGATCAAGTGAGGGTTATTTGAAGTTGAAGGAAACATGAGTATATCTGTGGAAGTCATGGAGGAAGTGAATTAATACCTACCAACGTGTAGTTATAGATGTGGTAAGAAAGATGGAAGCAAGTCAACAAAAAAGTTTCGATCACCTGTATACTCCGTCCTTTTCTATGAAAACTACAGTATTGTTATTATTTTGCTAAACTCCTAGTTATAAATAATTTCAAATGAGGGCTAAGCTTCCAGAATCAGAGTTGGAAAGGCAATTTAATTGGACCCATTCTTCTACAACATTTCCAGAGAGGGGAAGTCTTCCAGTCTCTACTTGGGAGCTCTCTTCTCATTAAACCAGATCCCATTTGCTTTGTGAATTAAATACTCATCTTGTGAATTGGATGGAAAAGAAAAACCAGTCTAAAAAAAACACTCAAGCCCTAAGGGAACTTTTGTACCCTACTGAGTGTAGGCTCCAATACTTTCTTATGTCTTGTTATCTTTTTGTAAAACCACAACTGATAATAGTTAATATTAATGCCTTTTGTATTTCTCTCCATCCAAGTATTTTTGTAGCATTCATTTTGGAGGCCTTCTTTGTGGAGTATTCATTAGAAAAAAGTGAAATAGAAACTACTATTGAGAAGAAAATTCAAGAGCTGGGTATGGGAATTCAAGAGTGAGTAACCTGTTTAGTTAAAATTCTCTAACTGATTTCTGAAGGTAGAAAGTATTTCTAACATATTAACCTACCTATTTCTAAGATTTGTATTTCTCCCAAGGTACCTCTCACAGTGCTATACACTTAGGAAGTACTCGATAAATACTTAGATGGATGGGTATATGTATAGACACATATAAATAATTGGACTTTAATAAGTGGTATTATGAGTTGGACTTTAATGGAATGAATCTACAGATAGCTGCTGATATAAATGCCTGACATTTCACATTGTATTTTCTTGTATCTAATAGTGAAAACATCCCTGGTGGACAGCTGATAGACAACATGGAAACAAATGAAAATGATCTTAGTGGTGGAGAAGAAATGCAAAAGCAAAGCTCAAAAGGCTTGTTCTTCCGAATTGCTTCAAAAAGTAAGTACTAACCTCACTGAGGACTGGTAGGCTTGATCAGTGAAGAGCTACATTCCTCATATGTAAAATGAAGGGATTGAATTAAGTTACCTCTAAGACTCCTGCAGCTCTAAATCTCTGATTCTGTGTGATTTTTGTTTGTGTTTCCCTATAAATCATCCCCTGGGGATCTGTCCAATTCAATAGAGCTCTTCCTTTGGTCCTTTTAACAGCTTTAAGCTACTGAGTGAACCATTTGGGTTGTCCGTCTGTTTCTCATTCTTCTTATATGACCAGTCAGTTGTTGTCTTTTCCAGTCATAGGTTTCCTTGATTAATGTCTTCTTTTTATGCCCTTTCTTATATGTAAGTAGTAAATGGTAGCTAGTTGCAGTATGATTACTTATGTTCACCAGGAATACCTATTACTTTCTGAGTTGTCAGTTTCGATTCTTCCTAGATCATTGTTTCTGTGATTTGCAGCTATATAGCATCCGTGGGAGAATTTTGGTATCAAAGAGAAAGGTCTTTTTGGAAGCCACCAATTTGAGATCATTGAAAGCCCTATGCGAATTTCCCAAATACAATTTTCAATTCAATCGACTTTAATTAGGAACTTGCTAGGTACAAGATACTTTGCTAGGCACTGGGTCTAAAGAGATAAAATTGACATAGTTGCTACCCTCAAGAACACATTCCACAGAGGAGGAGGGTGCAACATGTACAGAACATGGGTACAGAAAAAAGAGTAAGTATAGGAAGTGATGAGGGAAAGAAGATATCCAAAGAAATGCCTCTGCCTGATTTCCTTTTATTGTAGGTGTTCTTAACCGGGGGGCTATAAACTTTTTTTAAGTATATTTTGATTATTTCAATATAATTGATTTCCTTTGTAATCCTACACATTTTATTTTATGTATTTAAGAACATTATTATGGAAAAGAGTCCACAGGCTTCATCAGATTGCCAAAGGGGTTCATGACAGAAACAAAAGACTAAGAATTCTTGAGTTCTGGACCTAGTTTCTTGTCCTTTGCAGTATCAATTGCAACTGATGATGGACTTATTTGAGCTGCTTACCTATCTATATATGATAATCTGAAAAATGTTTTTTATCCACTTCTTTTTCAGTGTGGGAATATGGAGAACCTAGAGGGGGTTGGGAGAATAAAGGATGAGACTGGAAATTCTGTGTTCCAGTCAGGGTGGCATGTAGAGTACATGGGACACACTGATGCTTAGTGTGACATAAGGCTGGGAAGTTAGGTGGGAGAAAAATTGTGGAGGCCCTTAAATGTAAGCCTAAGGAAAACACACTCCTTATGTCCTTATCCTTAAAATGCAAAATTTTGTCCTATAAGCAATAGGGAGGCACTGAAAATTTTATTGAGACAGTGGCAAGATCATACCTGTCCTTAGGAAGATGATTTTGGTAGGTGCAAAGCTGGTAAATTGCGGTGGTAAATTCTGGAGTTAGGGAGACTAGTCAGGAACCTGTTAACAATTGACTTATGGAAAAGTGGCAGCTGTGAGGTTACAGAGTGGTTGGATATAAGAGAGATTCTGGAGGTGAAATTGATCAAATTGATAGCTGATTGGATATAGGGACATAAGTGACCAAGAAAAATCAAAGACATGGAGCAGCCAGGTGGCGCAGTGAGTAAGAGCGCCGGCCCCAGAATTGGGAGACCTGGGATCGGCTCTGGGCTCAGATACTTAACAGCCACACAAAAATAACTGGCCATATAACCTTGAGCAAGTTACTTAACCCTGATTGCTTTAAAAAAAAAAAGAAAGGAAAAAAAGAAAAATCAAAGACATTTCACAGGTCTTAGTGACTAGGAGGAGGGTGGCCTCTTCAGTAGAAATAGGCAAAATGGAAGGAGAATAGATAAATAGAAATTTAGTAGGTTGTGTGTGGTGAAGATGCTGAGTTTTAAAAAAATTTTAACTAATATTGCTTTAGAGGAACCCAGGAGACCCCAGCACATAGTAGGTACTTAAATGCTGGTTGAATTGAATTGTGAGGATATAAGCATTTATTGTGATGACCAACACAGTTGGTGGAACAAACCTGAAAGAAGGCCCTGCATGATGGTGATGGTGATTGGTAATGATGCTGATAATTCCTTCTTCCTCAAAGAAGTCTTTTTGTGTCTGTGTGATCTACCCATGCTCTTAAGAACGAGTTCAATCTGGATTGGCAGGCTTTGTTACATGGGGCAAAGGTGACTTTTGAGTCACTACTCGCTGTTTATATTATTTCTCTTGCTTTAGTTTTGATAAAGTAGATTCAGAGCATTTTTATTTGGGCTTATTTAGCAAATGATATTTGATTGGGAAGTCTCTGAATCATGGTGACCCAGCAAATGTAAAAATTAAAAATCTCTCTTTGTAAAGAATCACTTCTCCTCCTCCCAGGGTACAGGACAGTTGATGCATTATTACAACGGATGTTTGAATCTGAAATCTCTCCTGAAGACGAAGGACCTTCCTTGGATGAGATTTTGAACCTTTCACCCAGTGATATGTATCCAAAGAATCCAACTTTTGAAAATTCTGCATAGTCCAAGCTTGCAAAGGGAACACAACTGGAAATATGATGAGTGGCATCATTTTTTTTTGTATATGCTATTTGGGGATTTTTATTTCTTCTTTGTGTTCTCATGAAATCTGTTAAAAGGCACTTTGTCCAGCTGAGGAAGTAGGGAAGTAACCTCTCTCAGAGATCTGGATGCATTTTTTTTTGTCATGGGACCAAGATAACCAAGGATAAGCTCATAGTCCACCGAAGGCCTTTTACTTCATACAGCTATTTTGCCTGAAATTGAAATGAAACTTTGAAAACAAATAGGGAATACTTTATTCAGGGATTATTAATAGCACTTGTGCATATGTGTGTACATATGGAATTTTTATTTCGATGTCTATATAAAATCCTAGTGGTTTATTTTTACACAACATTCTGCCATCCTACTAAATAGAAGTTGTCATGTTCCAAGAATTTAAAGTATTTAAATAATTAGCAGAATATTTTCTAATATGGTAGCTCCTACAGGGAGTGTTGCTTTATAGATGATGGAAAATATGGGAATAAAATTATGAAGATATTATGTTATGGTTTGAGTTTTAAAATACTTTTTTCCTTTTTGGAACAAAATCTGACCCATTCCTTGTCCTTGGTGATTCTTATATTCTTACATTAGTGTTAGTACCTACGAACTGGGAGGTTTCTTTACAATAATTATATAATAATAGCAGGTATTTATATAGCACTTTAAGGTTTATAAAGCACTTTAAAATATTATCTCATTTTATCCTCACAACAACCCTAGGAAGTGGGGGCTGTTGTTGTTCCCATTTTACAGATGAGGAAACTGAGGCAGATAGGTTAAGGGAATTGCCCAGGGTCTCACAGCTAGTAATTGTTTGAGGGCTGAATTTGAACTCAGGTCTTCTTGACTCCAGTAAAATGATTTAATGGAAAACCATTTTCTGTTTGATTCTTTTAGAAGAATCAATTTCCTCTCCACAAGGACAAATAGCCAGGAATGACAATTTAGGTTATCAAAATCCTTTTCTTGATTTTGTGCAAAGGACTAGGATTAAAGGTGACCTGGAAGAGTCAGGCAGTGAGGAACAGACTTGGTACCCAGGTGCCAAGTACCAATCCCATGCTGGCAAAAATTATGAAAATTTATTCTCTTCTCATTTCTGGTGAGTGACAATGACCCCAGGGGTTCTTGTTAATCCTTGCTGTGAGCAAATGCACTCATTCTAGGGAAGAGTTTTAGAGGAACACCACACAATATGTGTATATGTCATAGCCTTATTCCCTCTCCTTCCCCCACCCCCACCCAGCTCCTGCTCCCATTAGACTATAATCTCCTTGAAGGCAGTGACCCTGTTTCCCACCCCCACAGCCTAGCACAGTACCTTGCACATAGTAGGTCCTTGATAAATGTTTGTTGAAAGATATAGCAATAGGAGCTTCCTACTCTGACACAGTCTTGTAGGATTCAATTCTATTCATTGGGCATTTATAAGAGCCTACTGTGTATAAGACATTGTGCCAGGGCCCCAGGATTACAAAGGAAAAGCAAATAGTAGCTAATAGTTCTGCAGTCATTGATAAGCATTTAGAACAAAGTACTTTGTCATATCGTTGGCTGTCATAACAATCCTGAGAGATACGTGCAATTATTATTCCCATTTTAAAGATAAGGAAACTGGAACCCAGAGAAGTTAGTGACTTGCCCAGGAATTACAGAGCTAGTGTCTGAGACAGGATTTGAACTCAGGTCTTCAGACCCTAAGCCTAACATATACTTGCCTCAAAAAAAGATATGATGCCCAAATTTAGGGAATTTATATTCTTCTGGGGGGTGAGGCAGCTATGTGATTTATATACACAGATAAGGAATACAAAAACATATACAGAGTATAAAGGGGGAGAAGAGGAGGGGTACTGGAGAGTCAGCAGGTCATGAAGGATGAAGACTGGCCTCAAAATGGAAAAGACTTGGTTTCACTGCCCATGTGACCCTGGGCAAGTCATGGACATCTCATGGCTCCGAGCAACCGTCTAAGACCATATGTTTCAGAGAAAGTATGATCTGCATTGCTGGAGGAAATTCTGGACTAGGACAACCCCAGGAGGATGAAATCATAGAAACAATTTTTTAAAAAGAACCCCAATATCTAATTGATATTAAACAATTGCCTCTGTTATCTGGACACACACACACAACAATTTTTTAAAAAGAACCCCAATATCTAATTGAT
>NW_027187378.1:23497302-23519900 GCF_028583685.1 Petaurus breviceps papuanus | reverse complement strand
AATTTTTTAAAAAGAACCCCAATATCTAATTGATATTAAACAATTGCTTCTGTTACCTGGACACATACACAACAATTTTTTAAAAAGAACCCCAATATCTAATTGATGTAATTGAGCTAAGCTCTGAAGAGAGCAGGAGATACCATGAGGCAGAAGTGAGGGGGAATGGCATTCTAGGTTTGGGAGATTTCCTATCAAAGGTATGAAGATGGGAGAAGAAGTGTATATAGAAAATGGCAGGCAGGCTGGTTTGTCTGGAATGTAAGATGCAGAATGAAAAATAGTGTGAAATGATTGTGGAAAGGTAGGTATTGCCAGATTGTGAAGGGATTTAAATGTTATATTCTGCTCAGATTTGAATAATAAAAATTTTTAAAGTATCTAAGATGTGCAATGTACGGTCCTAGATGTTGTTGGCACAAAGATAGAGAGAAAACAAATCTCCCTTTAAGGGAAATAAATTAACCATTTTTCTATTTGTCTCATTTAGAAAATGGGTTGGAACTTTGAATTCTGTTCAAAGCAACAATTAACCCTGATCCCAAAGGACCAGTGCTGAAGCATGTGCCCCCCTCCCCCAGAGTCATGACGGACTCAATGAAGAATGAAACATGTCTTTTGGATGTGGACAAATATGGGACTTTGTTTTGTTTGTTATGTAATTTATTAAAAGGGTTTTGCTTTTCTTTTTCATGGATGTGGAAGGAAGAGAAAACTTTTTTGTTAAATTAAATTAAAAATAAAATAGCCAGGACTAGATAACCTTTAACTCTGATTTCTAAGATTTGTTGCTAGGATTGCAATGAAAGTGGTCTTGCTAACTTCCTTAGAGAGCTGTAGAATAGGGCAGAGAATGATTCAGCATGATTTGTGTAACTGTGCCCAGAAACAGTAGACTGGACTAGAGGACCCATTAGAACCCTCTCTAGTCCTGTATTTCGAGGTCCCCTTCCCTTGAGGTGCAATTAGCGTATCGACCATTAGGGGGCCTCCCCACTCCATCATTCACATTCCAAAAGCATGGTTTACTCTTTTGTCTTGAGAGGAGTCTGAGCCCAAGGAATAGGCAGGGACCTTTCCAGCATCACTACTTGTGTTTTCCACTTGTGAAACAAGAGGTGGGATAGGGGAATCGTTTAAATAGAGCCCTTCCCTTGTCTAAAAATTGATCCAACAGAGGTTACTAAAAGCTTGCCATTTCCACTCTTAAATGTTAGTGGCCAAGAGAAGTCAAGAGGAGAAAAGAACACTATTTCCATGTAACTAGGTGCATATCTACAGTGTTGACCGATTGCCCATACTAGCTACTAATAAATCTCTCAGAAATATTGATCACTTGGATATTTGTGTGAAAAATAAACTGGAGAGTTGAGGACATCTCAAAGTTGCAGAAATTTGGGAGAGATAGGGCAGTTTAGATGTTTTGGGGGCAAATAAAGGTATCTCAAGCAAATTATTATGGATGAAGAAACTGGGTGGAATGAAGCCCAGCAGTGGGTACTGTGAGGAGTTTGTTTGTTTGTTTTTTTAAAGTAAGAGGAGTTAATCTTGATTCTTCTAGAATTTATAATTTCTATGGGGGCAGGAGGGGTAATTGGTCACAAACCACAGATTTCTTCCTTCTGTTCCTGCTTACTTGATGTAGTCACAGAAAGCAAGATGTGTGTGTGCACAGATAACAGAGTCAATGAGGTATTAACATGTTAACAAAGTACAAAGATGTTACCACTCTCTTTTCCCTTTGTTGTTTTCAGTCATTTTTCAGTTGTGTCCAAATCCTTGTGACCCCACTTGGGTTTTTTTTTTTTTGGCAAAGATAAATAGAGTGATTTGCCATTTACTTCTCCAGCTTGTTTTATATATGGAGAAACTGAGGGAAACATGGTTAAGTGACTTGCCCAGGGTCACACAGCTAGTAGGAGTCTGGAAGTCAGATTTGCACTCAAGAAGATGGGTATTCCTACTCCAGGTCTGACACACTGTCCACTGAGCCACCTAGCTGCCCTTTCTTCCTTTACAGAATGCAACAATTTCTCCTTGATAGGATTAGAAGGAAAACTGGCATGCTTATGCTTGGACAGCTCTTTTTGGCATGAGGAGAAAAATCCTCTCTCTCCTTGCTACTGTTGATTGGTGCAGGAACCCATATCCTCAGGAGATAATTAATCCAGCAGGGAACAGAGGCACCCTCCAGAAAGATGCAAACCCATTAGAAAGTGAGTGACCAGAGGGAGGAAGCAACATCCAGAAGCACCACCCTTGGACACAGACAAGAGGACTCATAGATCCAAGAAAGATCTAGGTCTGGCAATCAAAGGTTGAACTGTCAGTAGGAGCAGACCCTGGATACTAGACCAGCAGCCTATGCCTCCTGGAAGCTGCATCCTCCCTACTAAAAAAATAAATAAAAACATATACACACATATACATATATGCATGTGTATATGTACACACATGCATATATTCCAATAGAATTGGTTTCTTTTGTAATCCTATGTATTTTAATGGATGGATTTAAAAATATTATGAGAAGGGGTTTTTGCCAGACTGCCAGAGGAGTCCACGATTCAAAACAAGTTAAGAACTCTGCTAGTATCTACACCGTAAGCTCCATGAAGATGGACCATGTCTTGTCTAAGTTTAATGTTTTTAAAGTGGCAGGACAGCATTCTGTCCTATCTAGGAGATGCTTAATAATATAGCTAAGGTTAAATTTGGCACTTGCTAAACAAAATAGAGGCAGAATTTATATGTCCATATCTACATCTATACAGACATGAATGTGTGTGTATATATGTATGTGTGTACATACAAGTATATCTGTATATGTGCACACATGTGTGTTAGAGGCAATATGTGTATATGCATGCATATATTCACACATGTATTAGAGGCAGTACATATCTATATCAGTGTATATACGTACAAGTGTACACATATGTGTATTAGAGGTGATGTGTATTATACACACATGTATACACATAGGCACACACATACATACACTCCCATGTGTGTTTGTGTATATGTATAGTGTGTGTGCACACACCCATATACGCATGTGTATACACACACAGACAGAGGGAGAGAGACAGAGCTAGACAGAGACATTGGAGAAAGTTATGCATGTGATTTCCATCCACTGTCTTTTCCCGCTCTGCCTCTATCCACAGGGAAGGCAGCATGGCATGATCCCTTACAAGGATCCGCAGCCCCTTTGGTACAGACATCCTCTCCACTGATACACACCACAACTCCTTTATAACTCAGCAGATGGTCTTTGGTAACTGCTGTGGCTAAGACCACCAGCCTGCAGCTGAATTGGGGGGTAGAATTTGCTCACTTAAATGAGAGGTTTGAGGCTGTGAGATGTAGGTAGCTTAGCTAGGCTTCTCTGCAGATGACAGAGCTGGTCACCAGGCCAGAACCTGAAACCTTTATGACCCTGTAATAACAATAGCTTGAATTTACACAACACTTTAAGATTTACAAGAAGCCCTTTATTGTTTCCAGGTCATGATGAACAGTCCCACATAGAGTCCAAATAGAAGATGAGCTTCCTGTTCATAGTAAGGAAGAAAGGAAGTCAACAAGAATTTATTAAGCACCTACTGTGTGCCAGGATGGGTAGTTGAGTATCATGGTGGATAGAGTGTTGGGTCTAGAGTCAAGAGGACCAGAGTTCAAATCCAGCCTCAGGTAATAGCAGTATGACCCTGGGCAAGTTACTTCACCCTGTTTGGGTCCTTGATCCCATTTCCTCCTGCCTCCTTCTAGGCTTTGTTCTAATGATCCTTCTTTCTCTTTTATCCATCATCAGTCTCTGCTCCACTTCTGGCTTCTTTCCACTTGCCTACAAATGTGCTCGGATCTTCCATCTCTCCCAGCTTAAAAAAACTTTTCCTTCATCTGAATACCCCATCCAGCTACCATCTCATCTGTCTTCCCTTCATATCTAACCTTGAAAACTATTATTGGTTACAAAGAAGTACTTCTTAGGGTGGGGGAGAGCAGAACAGTTGTTAGGTGGTGACAGTGGTGCTAAAAAAAACCCTAAAATCCCAGCATCAATGAAACATTTTTTAAAATACACAGAAGAAAGCAGAAAGAAGTCCAGAAGGGGATCCAGACACACAGGGGAGTGCTGGTGATATCCTGTTAAATTTAACACACACTTTAAGAATTATGTAACAGCTTCACAGTTTCATATACAATACTATTTTCTGTTTGTATTTTGCGATGTTTGTGTTTGTTGATGTTTGCATTCCTAATAAAAAGGACTTTAATTTTTAAAGTTGTCTCTGTTTCATGCTCCCATTCCTCACCTTCCCTCTTTCCTCAATCTTTTTGTAACCTGGTTTCTGTCACCACTACTCTAATGAAATTTCTTCCTCAAGCATCACTAATGACTTCCTGGTTGCCAAATTCCACGACTTTTTTTTCCCTCCCTTCTAAAGCTTCTATTTTCTGTGACTTCTCTTCAGATGAGAAGTGATCTTAATTTAGAAAGGCTAAGGTCATCCCCACATCCTGGGTCATTGCTAGTCTTCATGACTTTGGGACTTTGATGACTCTGGAGGAGAGGGTGAAGCCGATGACTTTGCACAGCTCTATCTCACTTAAATCCACTTCAGGTGCATGTCAGGACACTGTCTTTGGTCCTTTTTGAAAACAAAGGACAAACAGTAACAACCATCACAACCACAAGACTTTGTAGACCATCCCTTTCTACTGAATATATTCTCCGTTCTATCTCAGAAATATCATATTTTGATGGTTTTCATCAAAAAAAGTCTAGCAGGAGGCAGGAGGAAATGACATCAAGGACCCAACAACTGCTTCTCAGTCTCTTCTCTTGGTACTTTGGCCATTTCCTGAATGATTACTCAATCGGCAAGCATTATTAGCACATGTTAAGCTACTTTGTGCTAGGCACTGGGGTACAAAGGCTATGGTAAGGAGAGACAATCAGGAGAGACGACATATACAAACAGGCAAATGTAGAGGAGATGGAATAGGAACCGAACCTGGAATTTCATTAATATAGACAGGGAACGCCCAGATGAGGAAACTCCCTCTATCATTGAAGTTTAACAACTTTTCTGCAATTTATAGTACTGGAGAGCTGCCTAGAGTACTGAGAGATTAAGTGATTTGCCCAGGGTAACATAGCCATCATGTGTCAGAAGAGGGATTTGACTTTAGAAACTGCCTGGCTATTAGACCAAAATAAACACAAAGTAGGTTTTGTTGTTTAGTTGTGTCTGACTCTTCATGACTTCATTTAGGGTTTCCTTAGCAAAGATACTGACATTTCCTTCTCCAGTTCATTTGACAGATGAGGAAACCGAGGCAAACAGGGTTAAGTGACTTGCTCAGGGTCACACAGCTAGTAAGTGTCTGAGGCTGGATTTGAATTCAAGTCCTCCTGACTTGTCTGGTGCTTTATCCACTGTGGTACCTAGGTGCCTCAAAATAGAGTGCTAAGTGAATACAGAGACAAGCAAATGGACCCTCAAGATGAATGTTCCCAAGGGTCTGTCCTTTCTCATCCCTCTGCTGTCAATCTGTTTGACTCCCATTTTTTTTAACTACCACCTCTGTGCATCTGATTCAATTTTGTATGTCCAGTCATGATCTGACTTTGAAATCCATATCCCCAATTCCCTATAGGCATTTCTAGTGAGAAAGCTAAAAGTACCTCAAACCTTGTGTCGACAAGTGAGCTTATTTTTGTGACCATTCAGTCTCCAAGGTCCATAACCTTTGGGTAATGATTTCTCTCCCGTTATACACTATACCCTCTATTAAGATTGCTCTAAACATCCTGGGGTGAAGTTTGGTGGTACAGTGGCTAGAGCACTGGGCCCTGGAGTCAGGGAGATCTTAGTTCAAACCTGGTCTGACACCAGTTCCTCATCTGTAAAATGGGGACAAGCTGGAGAAGGAAATGGCAGACCACTCTGATATCTTTGCCAAGAAAACCCCAAATGGGGTCATGAAAAATTGGATGTGACTATAAAAAAAAAAAGAACAAAACAACAAAAAAATCAAGGTGTTCTACTCCAAATCCCAACTCCAGAACTTTATGATGATGATGATGATGGGAAAAGCCATTTAAAGGTGAAATAATGTTTCTTTTCCATTATTAGTACCAGACAATTTTCTCCTTGAATTCTCTTTTCCCTCGCAGAACATTTGGCATCTTAGATGTGAATATCATAGTTATGTATGAGCACGGATCTGGAGGCCTGATTTCTCATTTAAGATAGTCTTTAAGTAATCCCTCAAACAAAATAACCCCAAAACATTTAAATCTTTTTTGGAGGGGGTAGAGGAGGGTGAAGAGCAAGAACTTGCAATTACATAACACTGAAACTAACACATAAAATCGGGGACTTTTTCCTTTCCCTCTGTCTCATAGATGAAGAGTGGAAAGGGAGTATGGAGTTATTGCAGTCCGATGCTCTCATGTTACAGATGTCCAACGTCATGCTGGCAGGTATAGGATCTGATGTGATCTTTTTGCTCCCATCATGAAGAAAAAGGCGCAGCAAGGTGGTCATTGGCAAAGAGGCAAACATGGCATCAGGGAAACTTCCTAGAAGAACTGCCCCCAGATGGAATAATAGGCCCTAGGGACATCCTGGCGTCCCCTTCGTTGGAGATCAGCCAGGTTGTAGTGGGGATGCATTCTCAGATTAGACTGTGCTGTCACCGATGTGGCGTCCAGCTCTAGAATTCTGTGATTCTCACTCTTTCTGCCCTACTGTACATAGGATGATTGTCTTCAGGGCTAGAACCCCATCCCAAGCTCCATAAGTCAATGTAGCTGGAAACTATGTTTTGGGTCAAGCAGAGGAGAAAAGGGCTGCTGCTTGAAGCCCTGGCATTGAAGCTACATTGTACCTTCCTTTATATGGAAGCAGGCATGGGCCCTGGGGGAACTCTCTTGTTGCTAGGAAACCAAATTTTGAAGTTTTTTTATTTAAATGGAAGATCTGGCATAAATGGGTGAGCAGATGGGAAGCAGCAACACTGAGACAACATTAATGTGGCAGCAATGTTTCTAATTGGGCTGGAGTTTAAAGTCCTGTAACTGGTCGTCTGGCAAGTGGGACTGTGGTGCCAGGGACAGAGGGTGTGTTGAAAAGGGCTCTGCCACAAGGCATCAGTGTTGGTGGGGTGCTGCACACACCAGACTGAAGAGACTGGCCTCTTTCTTTGAATTGGAACAAGTAGACAAACACAAATTTAATTTATTCTTAGCTTGCTAGATCAGCACCTTATCTTCTTCATAGGATTATTCAGCTCCAGCTATAAACAGACAATCTGTCGCTAAAGATAGATCATATATGGGTCCAAGAGAATGAAACTGGTTTTAGAGATAGCATTAAGTATTTTTCTCTTGTAATCTGGCAAGCATTGACCAAAAGTTGAATGTCTCAACAAGGCCTCACCTTTAACTTATATAGTGGCAATGGAAAAAAAGATTTATTTGAATCTATTTAATTTTGAAAAGAAAATGAAAAATAAACTCCTATGTAGAATATAAACTCCTTGTGTATAGGGATTGTTTCATTCTTTTTATTTATATCTCTAGGGCCTAGCATAATGCCTGCAAACTAGTAGGTGCTCAAGAAATGGTTGTGAATTGATTGATTGAGAGGCTCTTAGTCAACAATTATTCATTAAGTATGTGCAAAGCATTGGATAAATGCCAAGAATACAAAGAAAGGCGAGAAGCATGGTCCTTGCCTTCAAGAAACTCACATCCTAATGAATTATGGGAATCATTGATTGCTGTTCTACTTATTTCTTGTTTTGTTCAATTGTTTTTCAGTCATGTCTGACTCTTCATGACCCCATTTGGGGTTTTCTTGGCAAAGATACTTAAATAGGTTGTCATTTCCTTCTTATTTTACAGATGAGGAAACTGAGGCAAACAGGGTTAAGTGACTTACCCAGGCACTTACCTTGGCACTCTATCCACCTCACCACCTAGCTGCACACTTACTATTTTTATACATTTATTTTTAATTTAACATTTTAGATGGATTTTTTTTAATACATTCATTTTCAAATATATTCCTTGCCCTCCTAACTAGGGAACCCTTATAAAGAGATAAAAGAAAGAAAAAAAAAAGGTCATGGATTCTATGAAAATTGGAATAAATGAAATGGAAATTTGTGATTCCACAAAAAACCAAGCCATCTTAGAAAATCAAAAGATGGAAAAAAAACCACAAAAAAACAGGAGAAAGCTCTGGGCTGTTTTGTTTGGTCATTTCAATTGTATCCAACCCTATTTAGAGTTTTCTCAGCAAAGATACTGGAGTAATTTGCCATTTCCTTCTCCTAATCATTTTGCAGATGAGGAAACTGAGACAAACAGGATTAAGTGACTTTCCCAAGATCACACAGCTAGTAAGTGTCTGAAGCCAGAGTTGAAATCAGGAAGATGACTAACTCTATCCTCTGTGCCACCTAGCTGCCCCCCAAAATGTTAGGTATCTGCTCTCAAAAACAATTGACCTAGAAATCAAGTCAAGGAGAGGATAACTTTAGAATCACTGCATGTGAAAACCTATGTTAAAAAAAAGAAGATTATTAAGAAATTATAAAAGAAAAGTTCCTAGATCTATTAGAACCACATATTCTCTCAAATTTCCTGGTCATGTATACCAGCTGGAATTCTTTTAATGTATAGGTTTTGCATCATGAAGGTTAATCAAGGTTGCTGGTTTACGACAAGTTTGAGATCTGTTAAAATTAATTGCTGGGAAGTTGTGGAAGCCTCATTTTTTTTTGGACATCATTAGATACTTTAGGGCTTAAGTAAAATTTTAATGCTATCAGAATTTTGCCGTTTTCCTAACACTTGCAGAGCTCCTACTGATCTATCATTCCACTGGAAATATGTATCCTATTCATATTACTCTTTGTTACAAATCTATTAGAGGTTTTGCTATTTAGATCTCTAGTCTACTTTCAGGATTTATATTCTATTTTCATATTTTGTTTGTAGAAACTCCCATCTTCTCATGCAAATTTGACCTCCTTTGGGAAACTTTAAGGCACTCCTTTAGATCTAAGAAGTTAAGGACCTGAATAGAATCTTAAAAAAGTTAAATATGATAGATCTCTGGTAATTTCTGAATAGGAACAGAAAGGAGTATACATATCTCTTAGATGTGAATGGTACCTTTACAGACGCTGACCGTATGAGGGCATAAAAACCTCATAAACAAATGCACAAAAGTAGTAATATTAAGCATATCCTGTATTGGCCATAATGCAATAAAATACAATAAAATGACTGTTAAATAAAGGATTAAAAATAACCTGGAGGCTAAATAACTTAAATCTAAAGAATTCGTGGGTCAAAGAATAAATTACAGAAATGACCTATAACTTCCTCAATGATAATGATAAGAATGAAGTAACATACCAAAATGTTTGGGACGCAACCAAAGCAATTCTTAGGAAAATGTTTATATCTCTAAACACTTGTGTCAAAAACAATGAAAAAAATAGATCAATGATCTGAGCATTCAAATAAACAAAAAATAGAAGGCCACATACTAAAAAAATTCCAACTAAATAGCAAAATAGTTATCTGGAAAATCATAGAAAAATTTTCAAAAAATTGAAAGCAAAAACCTCATGAATAAATAAATAAAACTATTAATTCTCTTTGTTGGGGGGAGCATAAACTTTTTGGAGGGGAGAAGGAAGGGCAATTGGGGTTAAATGTTTTGTCCAAGGTCACACGGCTAGTAAGTGTTGTGTCTGAGGTCAGATTTGAACTCAGGTCCTCCTGACTCCAGGGCCAGTGCTCTGTTCACTTTGCCACCTAACCATCGCAGAGGATAAGCTTTTAGCTAATCTGATTAAAATGAAGAGAAGTCACATTACCAATATCAAAAAGAAAAAGGTCAATTCTCAACTAATGAAGGAGAAATAAAATATTATGAACCAATTTTATCCAACTATATGACAATAAAACCAACAACTTAAATGGATGCATGAATATTTTATAAAAATATAAAATACTGTAAGGGTTATGGGATTTAAAGATCTTCCATGCCCCATTGGACTTGCTGATGTAGCAGGAAGGGGCGGAGCAAGAGGAAGCGGAAGCCAAGCTAGCGTTCCTGCGTTGGCTGGTGGTGGTGGTGACGGCGGCAGCAGCAGAGGCAGTGGCAGCGCGAAGCCCTTTTTTGAGTTAGGACTGCTAAGGACTTTCTGCTAAGGACTCCTGCTGAGGACTGCCAGGGGCCAGAGCTGCTGGGAGCGCGCTTCCAGGACGCTGGGTGGTTGCTGTGTGTGGGGAGAGGAGGACCTTTGCCTGAGGTAGCCTGTTCTGTTTTAAAGGCTTGAAAATGTGGGTGCTTTCTACTTTATCTACCTGTGCCAATATCATAACTACTCTGATGGCTTTCACTTTCTGGTTTTGGGACTCAGTCTTTTGGTATCTTAATAAATTTTCTAGTTTATTTCCTCATATGGCAAACATGACGTATTTTGTAATGGATAATTATATCAGCATATTTGTAATCTCTATAGGCATTGTGAATATGGCATTGCTGATACAAATACTCAGATTAGAAGAAAAAGAAACAGAGAATTTAAATAACCCAATCTCAGAAGAAATTAAACAAGCTAAATATTAACTCCCAAAAGAAAAAAAAAACAGAATCAGATAAATTTACAAGCAAATTTTATAAAATATTAAAAGAACAAGTAATTCAAATCTCATGCAAATTTTAAAACTAACAAAAGACAGACAAATCAAAAGGGATATGAAATGTTATCAAGGAATGAAATCCAAGTTATCTCAAACCATATGAAAGTGTTCCAAACCATTCACAGAGAAATGCATATTAAAGTAAGTCCGAGGGTCCACCTTGCATCCATTAGATTGGCAAAATTGACAGAAAAGGAAAAAGGCAAATGTTGGACGAACTGTAGGAAAACAGGTACATTGATGTAGAGCTGTAAATTGAGTATAAACTAATCTGTAAAGCAATTTGGAACTATGTTTCCAAAGTTATCAAAATTGTGTAAATCCTTTGATCCAGTGGTACCACAACTAGCCCTATACACTCGAGAGAGATTTTTTTTTGCAGGGGGAAGGCAGTTAAGTGACTTGCCCAAGGTCCCATGACTAGTAAGTGTTAAGTGTCTGAGGCTGGATTTGAACTCAGGATTTGGACTCAGGTCCTCCTAACTCCAGGGCTGGTGCTCTATTGCCTTGTAGGTTTCTTTTTTCTTTTTTTTGCTCTTTGGAGGGGGGAAGGCAGGGAAATTCAGTTAAGTGACTTGCCCAAAGTCACATGGCTAGTAAGTGTTAAGTGTCTGAGGTTGGATTTGAACTCAGGTCCTCCTGCCTGCAGGACCAGTGCTCTATTCACTGTGCCACCTAGCCGCCCCCCCCCCCCGCCCCATAGATTTTTTTTTAAAAAGGTAAAGGTCTTATATGTACATCAATATTTATAGCTTTCTATAGTGTCAAAGAACTAGAAACTAAAAGGGTGCCCATCATTTGGAGAATGGCTAAGCAAATCATGGTATATGGAGTAATATTATGCTGTAAGAGTTGAGAAAGGAAATGATTTAATGGAAACCTGGGAGGCATTGTATGAAGTAATCCAGAGTGAAGTGAAGAAAACTCACTTAAGGCAACAACTTATAACCTCTCTTGATAGAGGGGTGCTGAACACAGAATGACACGTTTTGGACGTAGCTAATCTAAGTTTATTTTACTTGACTGTGCTCATTTGTTAAGAGAGTTTTGCTTTTTTTTTATTCCCCAGATTTTGGGGAAAGGGTGAAGACAGGAGGGAGGAAAAAAAATAAAAACTTAGCTGGTAATTTTAAAAAGAGCCACGCAGGGACCCAAGCGTTTTCTTACTTTGCACAGCTTTCTTAAGCTGTCTCTATTACTTATTTCTTCACATCCAATGTTGTGGCGGAACCTTTTGAAATTTATTTTTCCAAAATAAAGAATGTCCCTCAGATGATTCTCCTTTACCACAAACAATAGGAGGGAGAGGTCTCTTCTTTTCAAGCTTCCCAACATTTCTATCTCAGCAACCAGTTATTCTCACTAGTAAGAACCAGATCCAGGATAAAATTTTCCCTGTTGGTTTTTCTACTTTTTGGAGGATGAAATTATCATTCAGGAAAGTCAGGGAGTTATTAGCTGCTCAGATTTTGGCAGAGACAGAGAGACAGAGACAGAGAGAGAGAGACAGAGAGACAGAGACAGAGAGAGACAGAGACAGAGAGAGACAGACAGACAGACAGAGACAGAGAGACAGAGAGAGAGACAGAGACAGAGACAGACACAGAGAGAGACAGACAGACAGAGAGAATGTGAGTGCTCTAGCAGATGTCTGGATAACTGAAGTTCCCTGTCATTACTATGTCATGCCTCTGCCAGGCTTGTGATCTATTTTCCAGATCATTCCTTCTTATTTCCTGCAATGTGCCCACAGAGAACAATTACAAGGATCTTGAGTTACCACAAAATAAATGTAATAAACAAGGGTTTCATGTACAAATCAACATTATTGGGTCCTTCCTTTGACTGTCCCTAACTATAAAAAGACCATCTCTTAGTTGTTGCACAGTGTTGAATTGCAATCTTAAAAGAAAGGTCTCTGGAAGAGTTTATATTTTCTCAAAGCAAACTTAAACATTGAATTCACTTATCTGTGTACGTCCATCTGTTTTCCCTGGCTCTCACTACAAGATTCTACCTCCTTTCTGCTTGCTTCCTGGTTGGTGTGTCTTATACTGTTGTCTTACACACACCATTTATTGAATGGACAAATGAAAAAAGTAATTATTAACAACCAGTCTCAGTCAATAAGCATTTATTAGCCATCTATTATGTGCCAGGTTATCTCAAACCATATAAAAAAAAGTCTTCCAAATCACTTATAATCAGAGAAATGCATATTAAAGTAACTCTGAGGTTGCACCTCTCACCCATCAGATTAGCAAAGTTGAAAGAAAAGGAAAATGACAAATGTTGGAGGGGCTGTGGGAAAATAGGCACATCGATGTAGGTACTGTTAGCTGAGCTGTGAATCGGGTAGCCAACCTGGAAAATAATTTGGAATTATGGTCCCAAAGAAACTGACCAATCAATCACAATTTATTAAGCCAGGAACTACGATAAGCACTGGGAAAAAGAGGAAAAAGCCTCTTCCCTTAAAGAACTCAGTCTAATGAAGGAGAAAACATGCAAATGACTATGTACAAAGCAGCCATATACAGCATAAGGTGTTTAGTTCATGGCAAACATTGTGCTGAACATGGAAGTTATTAATACAAACATGGAGACCATTTCTGTTTTCAAAGAATTTGTACTCTTTTTTTTTTTTTAAAGAGCTTATATTCTAATTACATAGAGAGGATTGTGGTGGCCACAGATGGACATTTTGGTTTGGAAATTAGAGAAATATTAAGAAGAGTTAAAGGTGAGTATAATGAAACACATATTAGGGTAACAATGGCAGAACTGATTTGCTGATGGATTTAGAAATGGAAGTTGGGAGTGGAGGGACGAAGGAACTCAGCGTCAGAGCAGCTGTCCAGATGGGCAGTAAGTAGGCGCTCCTCCATTTTGTAGATGAAGAAACTGAGGAAAAGTGATCTGCCCTGGGTCATGTGGCTACTAAGTGTCCTAAGCTGGATTTGAACTCAGGTCTTCCTGACTCCAGGCTCAGTGCTCTATCCACTGCGCCACCTTGGTGCCCTACAAAATGAAAATAATAACATCTACTTCTCAGGATTGTTGTGAGGCTCAACGGAGACAGTATTTGTAAAATCTTTAGCATAGTACTTGGTGCACAGTAGGTACTACACAAATGCTTATTCCCTTCCCTTTCCTTCTGGACTTGCCTAGAGTAGTAAGTCCGTATGTCTTGGTCAGGATCCCACAGTCAGTATAGGTCAGAAGCGAGATTTTAATCCGGGTTTTCCTAGCTTGGAGATTAGTTCTCTTATGCCACGCTGTTATGCTTGTTTGGCATGCTCTGTTTTATCTTTTTGTTGATAATTTAGTCATCAAGATTAATTATAATATTGTTTCAATGCCGTGATGCACTCCGGAGCAATTTGCTTGTCAAATTTAACATTAAAATAAATGACCCCTGAAATGTCCATTTTTATAACACTGCTAAGCCCCATCTCCCCAACCCCCACATCCTGCCTCAACTGTCCTTTCTCTAAATCATCTTGTAATATATATTTCTACAACTAAAATTCGGGGAATAGATTAAGCAAAATCTCTTCTAGCTTTAAAATTGTATTCTGTCATTGTAATTTTAGGAAGAACTGGAGGTTTCCAAGGAAACCATAAAGCCAAGCTTTCTAAATCAGTCACCCCTGTCTTATACATAATTCTACATTGATAATGTTTGGCCTGTGGGTAGATGTGTTTCTTCTGTGGAGTAACATATGTGGGCCTTGTGACTCCTCTCTCCCCCTTTGCTATTTCCAGGTTTCAAGCTGCATTCCTGATGGCTATGGCCCAAGTGTAGCAGATGAATGGGGTGTATATATATATATATATATGTATATAAAACAGTGATACGGAGTGTTTTCAAAATCTCTCATTTTATTACATTTGTCTTTTCTTTTGAGAAACAGTGCATGACACTGACATTACAATTGTTCCTGAAGATACTAAAATCTGAGCTGAAAGCTTTAAAGCCATATCCCTAGAAAACAGTGAGACAAGGGCTTGACAGCCTTAACTCCTGTCTCTGAAAACAGTAAGTAGCACTAGTTCATACAGACACTCTCTCTCAGAACAAGGAAAAGAACCAATAGCCAGGAAAACTAACTTGTCTGGAGTCCTTGATAAATGAAGAATTCATGTTTTCTAGGCAACCACCCATTTAATTACCTACTTTGTACACATGTCCCAGTTCATTCCAACCTTACAGACTTAGGTGGCTCCCCACGCTCTTGTTTGACATTTTGAATGCTTCTGGTAAGTTGGCTAGTATACTTTTTAGTGCTGACAGACAATAAGATATCTTTCAGTCACAAGGATGTCTTTCAATAGTTAATAGTGACAATAGCATTACACAGAGGTTTAAGATTAATTATATACATAATCTCACTGATCCTCCCAACAGTCCTGTGAGGTAGGTAATAAATATTTCTCCCATTTTGTAGATAAGGAAACTGGTTAAGGGACTTGTGTGTGGTCACACAGCTAGTGTGACATGTATTAGACATGGGTCTTGAGTACAAGTCTCTCCTGATTCCACATCTAGTGTCCTTTCCCCTACATGAGGTTTTCTGTCTTTCAGAACATTTAAAAGATGAAACAGACTGACAGGTCCTAATCAATGTTTTTGGGAGTGATAGAGTGAACCGATTTATACAACAGGTAGAAACAAATCCAATTTTATTTTCGTGAACGTTTGCATTCCAAAAGTAACACAATTAGCCGGCTACGGAAGGATTTTATCTTGCTTGCATAAGACTGTTGAAAAACTGTTTTCAGTTTTTCCCGTAAGGATTCCAGAGAAGGAAGATGGTGGCAGTCTGGTATATTCAACATGATGTGAAAAAAGTCATTCCACATTTCAGAATTTGGAATCCTAAAAGTGTGACAGAATAAAAAAAATGTTAAGTGTTTTTAAAATGTTAAGACCTTCAATAGCCTCAAAAGTACTGCATTAAATATATTCCCTATCTTTTGCTTAAATCCACATGTAGCAAGTAAATGTGACTATCATAACACAAAAGAACTTTAAGGATTTATATAAATTATTTTTCTTTTGGCTAGTGATAGATGGATTATGGTCAGAATCAGATACTCTTCCATTTGGCCCACACAATTAACTGCAGGATAAGAGATTCAGATTGTGCTTATTTGGGATTCTTATGGCTGAAGTCCAAAATTTTGTTGCTATAATAGCTAGAAAAATAGGTAACAGCTGACACCAAAGGCCACCTAGCTCAGGAGTTCTTATCTTTTGTGTGGTTAATTGATGTGGCTGTCATCCTTTGTTTTTGAAGAGGACCAAAATAACACGGCTATGTCATTCCGTTCTACTACATGCTCTACTACTGTGGCTAATCAGACCAGTATGAGTTCAGAAGGCTCTACCACAGGTTGGACACAAATAGTCCACGTGATCATTTGGAGTGGAGATGTCTCTAAATTTGTACAGCTCATGTTTCATAGACTTAATTAGCAGAATGGTGGAGGCTATGAATCCCTTCTTAGAATGTTTGCTGCCTGAACTGGAAGAAATGCTAAATTTTATTTAGAGGTTAATAAAGATGTCAGTTTTCCCCATTCAAATTCACAGACCTCAAGTTAAGAACCCGTAATCTATACCAAAGGTACTAGAGCAAAGTAGAAGTAATGCAGAGAATATGATAAAAAATAGTTTGGCTTGGCAGAAGAGTTTTGTCAGCTATGAGCTCAATTTAAGATTTTTTTGGGTGTGTATCTGGGACAACCACATTGGTTAAACAAAAATATTTAGGCCTACCATGTATGACACTAACAATGTGCTATGATTCAAGAAAGTGACTACAGAAAAAAATATATGCTGAGTTAAATTATTCAGTGCAGAGAATTTGTTAAAGTCGTTCAACAAAATAATTTTATGGGCCTTCCTCCAGGACACTGTAATTGATATATGGAATCTATTATTGCAATGATATTTTAAAATCTACACATATGTTTTTGGTAGATGCTTTTATAATACATACATATGTGCACACACGTGTATATATGTATATGTGCACACACATCTTTTGGAGACAGGAACTCCTTCTTTTGCCCAGACTGGAAGCACAGTGATTCCTCACCGGTCTGATTCCAGTGTTTACGAGTATCACTCCAGATTGTGTAGCCTGGTGGCCTGTCACTCCCAGGGCTCACCAGATTGGTGCCAGACTTAGTGTGGACACCCAACTTTATCTCTACTTTGGCTCAGAGCTGTCTACCAGCCTCTGCTTCCCCAGCAGTAGGGACTAGGCATGTATCACCAATATATTTTTGAAAGCAAAGAAATTGATGGTTAATATTTTTAAAAATCTTATTTGTACACTTGTTTATTCACTTAAGTTTTCATTACTTGATCAAGATGCATAAATAGCATTTTAAGTTTGCATTAGAAAAGCAAAGATCCTAGAGCTCACCAATTAATGACTACTTACTTGCAAAACCTTCCTAATTTATTCAAAAACACTTACACAAGGTAATTCTTTGCAGTGCAGAGAAATATATCAACTTCATATAGAATATATAAAAAACTAGAGAATATAAACAAAAATTTAAAGCAGCACTTAAGTAATGATGAATGTGAAGTGAAGGTGAATGGAATGGTAAAGCAAGTAGCCTCACTTAGGAGGACAGCAAGATGGGAGAGAAGGTAAGACTGGGGAGAGAGTCTGGCTTCTGGGATTCCAGTCGCACAGGACGGTACACAGTCAATCTGGGCATGCCATCTTTTTCCTAGGTAAGATTTTTGTAAGTAAATAGTGAGACATGGTTTCTGCACTTTACATTCAAGTATAAAACCATTGCTTGTTTTTTTCTTTTTAAAAACTTTGTCTCTCTTTACAAATGCAGGCACGACATCAACAACTACAACAACAAAGATGTCAGTTATTAAGACACTTGAAGGCTTGCAAAATGCAAGAGATGTGGGTGCTATAGCCTCCATTTTATATATAAGGAAACAGGATTAGAGAGGAGAAATTATTTTGCTCCACACAGTCACATAGCTCATGGCTAAAGCAGGATTCAAACCCAGGCCTTCTTGTTTCCAAGTTCAGGGCTCTATTTACTAGGCACACACTGCTTTTCAGAATGTGAATACTTAACTTTTAATGAAATATTTTAAGTTCTTTAATAATTAAGTCCTCTTTGGGGTGGCTAGGTGGTGCAGTGAATAGAGCACTGGCCCTGGAGTCAGGAGGACCTGGGTTCAAACATGGCCTCAGATACTCAACACACTTACTCGCCATGTGACCTTGGGCAAGTCACTTAACCCCAATTCCCCCCTCCAAAAAAAAAAAATTAAGCCTTCTTTGATGAGGTGTTACCAGGAGCTGGTAACACAATGGATAGGGTGTAGAATCAAAAAGACCTGAGTTCAAATCCTACCTCCTAATATTTACTAGCTGTGTAGTCTTGGGAAAGACACTTAATATCTCTGTCTCCATTTCTCCATCTGTAAAATGGAAGGTTGGATTTGATGGCTTCTAAGGTTCATTCCCATTCTAAACCTATGTCCCTGTAATTCGTTTTCTTGAAATTAAACTAACATTTATACTCTGTAGAAAATGTCATAGAGAGGAACCAGAGTAGAGTGTCTTTCTAACCACTGAAACATACTGGTCTGTGCCTTGGGCACCTTCCCCCGCTTTTGTCAGTTTCTAGTTTTTCTTTCCTTAAAAGGCAAAGAAACGATAAATTGCCGCCAGTGCACTGGCTTCTTATAAATGGACTTGTGGATCGTTTCTACCTAAGTGGATCCATTTCTGTCCATCTGCTTGTCTTTTCACACTAGGATACATATTTTATAACTGTGAGATCTACCTTCTGAAAACTCCTTCGGGCTTCCAGACTCCCTGGTCGTTTTTCACCTTCATATATGTGCCAAACAGCATGCAGTACGCTGTTGCAGCGATTCCAAAGTAATCAGTCTATGAACAAAACACATATAAAACATCATTTGTAACTTACATGGCTACTCAAAAAATCAATTCACTAGAATTTCTGGCTCCTGGGGCAACTACTTCAATGATGACCAATAGGAGAAGGGAGAGAAACTTCCCAAAACAAAGAATTCAAGTAGCTTTCCCCATGGCCTTCATACTTAACCTTTGCCAATCCTCAACTAATATTCACCTCCCTGAAAGAATTTATGCAAAAGATGTTTTTTATTTTTTTAATGTTCAAATTGATCAGAGCCCCCAAATCATTCCAAAGGCCTGAGAAATGCTAAACCAAAATTATCAAATGAAATAATTCCATACCTGATAGTTCCAAGGTTTTTGGCTGAGCATTTCAACACACTGAAAACCAGAGGTTTCACACCTTGCCGTAAATGCAGTTCCTTTCGGGAAAAGGGTCATATCTATACTTTGACCCAAGTCAATTAAAGCCAACCCATGAGATAAATCATCTATTCCATTGTTCTGTTCTAGGAACCTGAATTTGGTTAAAAAAAAAAAGTGTTGGTTGCCATGGAATAAAGACCCGATAAAGATCAAGAGGATCCCTAACAAGAAGGAACGGTTACTTGCCTTTCTCCAACTATAAAATTGTCAGGCTTAATGTCCCCATGAATGATCTCACAGCTATGAAGTTGTTCTATCATGTGGAGAATTTTTATTGTAAAGTAGAGGACTAGTGCTTGTGGCATCACTTTTTCAGGAGTGTTTTTGTAAAGATTAATAGCATTCTGTAAGCAGAGATGGAATTCTTTATTAGCAGCAACATGATTACAACAAATATTTAAAGTCAGCTACTAAAGCCCCTAATCCCTCTACAAACAGAATGGTATCAGTCACAAAAATCTATACTCCAAACAGAATTAAACATCCAGTGGAATTGCAAGATATAAGGTACTTACTAGTAATGTTCCATAACTGTATAGATCACCAACCAACACAATGCCATTGTGGAAGATGTGAGCAGCATCAAACTTGATGAACAAGTGGTGCATACTGGGGTTGAGTCTCTCCATCAGCTGGGTTCCTATATAAAATTCCCAGGGGGTTGCAGGCTTCTGGACCTGTAAGTTAGATACACAGGAACATTTGCTGAAAAATCCACTGTATACTCTGGAAAATATCAGAAAAATAACTCATCATAAGGATGTTATGCAATTTCAACCAGATGAAAGGCAACTCTAAACACGAGACCCATCACCACTTCCACGGGACTCAGATGAAATGTGGCTGTGGCAGTGTAATGCGAATGTAAATTTTAAAGATCTTCCCTGCCCCTAGGCTAAAGTGCACCAGAAGCCTGGGGAGGGAGGCTTGTTTTTCAGTAGATACTTTTTGATTGGCCAGTGGGTCAATAAGGTTGTTACATTCTCTGAGCCAGGAGAAGGCTATATAAGCCCTGATGTGTAGCTTTGTTTTGGGACTCACTTTGAGAAGTGTTCTGTGATTTGATCTGAATTCTGGGAAGCCGTTGTTGAGAGTCCCCCGGCTTTGAAAAACCCAGAATGTGGAAACCCAGATGTTGACTGGGTATGGATGTAATGGTTGGACAGTTTGGAAATCTGTCTACGTGATGTTTCTGTCTTGATAATTATGCCTGTATACTTTGAGGTTCAGGGTGCTGACCTTTTCTCCTGAACAAGGTAAACGATATATGTCTGACTGATTAAAGTAAGCTTGTTAACCCATTTTGAGTTGCTTTCCTTTAACAAAGCAGATCCAAGAACCTGTGGTAGCTGCAAACCCTGAGGACGCTTGGGGTGCTTGCTGCTACAGGCAGGGGACATGATGTCAGGAGAACTATACACACTTGTGCTTAATACATTCTTTTCTGGGTTGATTATAGGTTCACTTTTTTCTTTTGGTGGGGGTGGGAGTGGAGAGGTTCCAAAATCATGATTGCATCAGTCTAGGAAACTTTTGAAGGCTTTGCCCCAAACTTTACCGAGAAACAGAAGCTATTCATGCTGAGCTCTCTCTTTTCCCCTTCTCTACATCTCTGAACTCCTTGGCATCATGACCCCTATCCTGCCCCATTCTCTCTTACTTAACTCAGTCCCTGATAAAGAGATGACTCTTCTCATCAAGGCCAACCCCTCTACATGTACCCTCTATCCATCTTATCTGGTTTCTCTTGTAGAACCATCCTTACCTTCCCTAATGTCTCTTCTCTTTCTATCTGATGGCTTCTTCCCTGCAAATACATCTAAGACTCATTCATCTTCAAAAAACCCTCATAAGAACCTTTTATCCTCTCAAAATATAATCTTCCACCTTTTCTAAGCCCAACTCTCAGAAAAATCTATCAATACCCAATCACTTCCACTTCCTCTCCTCTCACTCCCATCTCAAACCTTTGTAAACTGGCTTCTGACCTCAGCACTCAATGGAAACTGCTTTCTTGGGAGTTAGCAATGACTTCCTAACTGCTAGATCTGATGGCCTTTTCAGTCTTCATCCTTCTTGCCATTTATGCAACATCTGACCCTGCTGACCATGTATTCTCCTAGATACACTCTCCCATTTCAGTTTTCTCTTTTGGGGTTCTCCTCCTATCTGACTGTTTCTTCTCAAAACATCTTTGCTGGTATTTCATCTCCTAACTGTGAGTACACCCTAAGGCTCTGTCATGGGTCCTCTTTTCTTTATGTGGACTTTTTAATGGAGTGATCTGGTCTGTTTCCCTGGGTTTAATTAGCTCTATATATTTGACTCCCAAATCTATGTATCTATTCTAGCCCCAGTTTCTCTCATGCTCTCTGGCATGCATGTCCAACTGCCATTTTAAACTGGATATCCTATAGACTTTCAAACTCAAATGTCCAAAACACAACTTTTTCTTTGCCTTTTCCCTCCCCCAATTCCTCCCTCTTCAAACTCTTATATTTCTGTCAAAGGTACTACCATCCTTCTAGACACTCATATTCACAACCACAGTCACCCTTGGATTCTCACTCTCTTTTACCCTACATAGCAAATCAGTTGCCAAAATCTTCTTATTTCTACTTCCATATCATCTCCAGCATCCATTCCTTTCTCTCTACTCACATTTAGTTGTTTTTCAGTTGTGTCCAACTCTTTGTGACCCCTTTTGGGGTTTTCTTGGCAAAGATACTGGAGTGGTTTGCCACTTCCTTCTCCAGCTCATTTTATGGACAAGAAAACTGAGGCAAACAGGGTTAAGCGACTTGCCCAGGGTCACACAACTAGCAAGTATCTGAGGCTGGATTTGAATTTAGGTCTTTCTGACTCCAGGACAAGCACCCTATCCACTGCACCACTTAGTTCAGGCTCTAATCCTCTCTCACTGGCACTAAGAGTCTCCCTGCCTCTAGTCTCTCCTCTTCTAATCCATCTTCCAAATATCTACTTAAATGATTTTCCTAAATCACAGTTTGGACATGTCAGTTCTCTAGTCAACAAATTTCAGTGGCTTCTTACTGTTTTTTAAATACCTTTATAACTTGACCCGACCTACCTTTTAAGCTGTATTATAGATACTATATTATTATTGTTACTACTACAGATATAGTATATTACACAGATATTATATTGTATGTTAGTAGGCCTGTATAATAGATATTGGATAAGGTCCAGCCAATTTGACTTCATTGCTCTTACTCACAATATTTCCATCTCTGTGTCTTTGCACTAGCCATTCCCCCAGCCTGAGATGCTTTCCTTATATACTTCCACTCCTTAGAGAATTCCTTATTTTCTTTAAGACTCAGCTCAGGTGACCCCTTCCACATGAAACCTTTTCTGATACTCCACCTGCTAGAGTGCCTCTCTCCCCCCATTTGCTTTGTATTTATTCTGTGTACACACACACACACACACACACACACACACACACACACACACACACA